>NC_053023.1:491974761-492129126 GCF_003073215.2 Triticum urartu | reverse complement strand
ACTAGTATTTCTTACATTTCATCTTTTAGTTGGTATAGTACTACCACTCGTTTCTTCACATTATATACGTACAATATATACAACCAACATCATATAGCCAGCAGTTTAGTTGTCAAAGAATTTCAGGGTGCTTAGTTTTGTCAAAGAATTCCAGGATGCTTAGAGGGTGCTTGGATCCAAGGGACTTATTTTAGTCTGACTAAAAATAGTCTCTTTAAGAGGCTAAAGTTCCAAGCACCCCTAACTAAAGAGGGGCTAAAACTAGTCTTGAGACTAAATTTTTTTAGTCAGGAGTACCCCTACTAAAATGTGGATTAGTCCTCTCTCTACTCATTTAACTCCTCTCCTTCAACACAGGCGAGTTCTGGATTGGAGGGTTTGGAGGATAATAAATGCTCATTAACTTGATTTTAGCCTTTTTAGTATTTGGATCCAAGCATGGGTGAGGCTAGCATGTTTTAGTCCCACTACTTTTAGTCATGGGACTAAAACGTATCCAGGCACCCTCTTAGTTTTATTTGAGGGGTGGGTTGTGCTGGACACCATTATTGTGACAGGCCTTTTTAATAGTACTATATGCATAATTTGGCGACGAGCGCTCTCTATATGTACCACCTTTTTTTAATTTCAAGTTTTGCTCCATGGCACAATCCATCGATACTACTGCTGTACAAAAGTATACATTTTTTAAAAGGCTAGAGGGCGGGGCAGTCTAGCTTGGTCGGTTTCACGAGAGGTGAGGGCCTTTGTGATTTGACGGCTCATTACTGCTGGAAGGCGGGGCCTTGTGATTTGACTGCTCGTATAAATGCGCCGACGACCTGATCGAGGAGGAGCAAAGAACCGTGCGTTATACTCAAGTTTTCCACTGGAGTAGTACAGCGACGGAGGAGCACGAAACACGGCAGCCCAGTGCCATATGGCGATAAAAAATGATCTAATTTGCTAGTCATCTCATTGTTAGCATTGTTCTATTCATTCCCTCAAAAAAACATTGTTCTATTCATGCCTCGCAGAGAACGTGACACGTGCGGCGAAACACCCGAAGCAAAAGATGAAACACAGGAGCAAAAGAAGAAGGAAGATTATCACCCCAAATGATCTAATTCGCCGCGGAGTCGTAACTGCTTCTTCATCGCCTCCACAACCTCCATCTCCTTGCGCTTCTCCTCCGCCATCTTCATCATTGTGTCCATGACACGCCATTTCTCGACGCGAGCCTTCATCATCTGTTCCATGGCCATATTACGTACCTTGACAGCAGCCGGGTGCTCGATGCGGAGCTTCACCAACTCTTCCTTCTGTTCCATGGCGAGGGCCTGCAGCATCTTCATTGATGAACTACTATTCTCATGCAGCTTCTTCTAGCCGGCGTTCTTCTCCTTCAACAGGTCGATCTCATGGCAGAGCTTCGCATTGTCCTCTCGAAGTCGCAGGATTTCGCCGGTCGCCTTCTTCTCTGAGGCAATGCTCTTCTTTAGCAGCATCACCAAGCCGGCGGTCAACTCCCCCTGCTGATTGAGCTCAGCGAGCATGTCGTCGAGGCTCTCATTCAGCAACTCCATCAAGCCTTGGATGAACTCCTTCTGCTTATTGAGCTGATCGGGCATGCCATCGAGGGATAACGACTCCAGCTCCGCCGGCTTGACATGTTCGCCTCCGCGGCTAGGGCGCTCCTGGGAGCCATCACCTGCCCGTGAGAGATCTTTCGAGGTCTCTGCATGGCGGCGAGCCCTCTTTTTTTTTCCGCAGCCTTGGTTGCCGCTCCCTTGTTACGAGTAGTTCTCGACCTAGAGCTCTGCTCACCGGCCATGTCAATGACGGACGAAGAAGAAGCACTTATGAGGAGGAAAGGTAGAGTGATTTTCGGTTAGGTAGTTCCCCTTTTTATAACCTAAGTACTAGCACTAGTACTAATACCTGCATAGTGGGAACACGTTCAGGTTTGGTACGTACTACTAGTAGGTGTGAGCAGGCTTACGAATGTGATGGGAACAAGGTAAAGATTAATTGATGGTTTTGGTTACGAGGCCCGAAACGGCTCCCGATGAGTTTAGTGGAACATAAATTTCAAGTACTACACTGCTCAAATGCGTAAATATTATGTTACTATCAAAAATTGGCACAAAATACGAAGGAGACCAATGGAAGTGCTACTAGAAACCCATGATTTAACTACTCGCATGGGCGCAGTGGAGTAATAATGTCTTTCTTCCGCCCTCACGTCCACTCAATTTGCATGCGCTGTATTAATTGACCATCAATGAAGTGAATGACTTTACATGCGTCAAATTATCACATGGGGTGGATCTTGGTACAAAATTGAGTCCGCCCGTGTACCCGCGTGTGTGTGCGAGGAATGAGTGCGTGCATGGCGTGCGTGCACATCTTCGCTTCGTGCATGTACCGCCAGTATGGCTCAGGGAGGACGAGTACGTTCTTCTGGAACCAGCAGCATGTCACTGTGATCAATCCACGCAAGAAGGTCGCGACAACGCCTACACATGTGCCACATGGCTTCATGAACTGTAAGAGAGACACTGTGTAGCGTGCCATTGGTATTCTAATTTACGTGTTTTGCACATACTCGAAGTACTAGTAAGGTACACGTGCATTGCACGCATCAGATTTTGCAACCAAATTATGAATAAATACCACACTATAGCATGTAAGCTCTGAGTCATATATGCCTGATGTAGCCCTTCATTTAATTCTTATAGTTCATCTCATTCAAAATCAATTAGTTTTTATAAAAAAGCTAAGAACGCGGGAATAGGAAAAACATGGGATTATAGTGGAATGTCGTCTTGAATCCTACAGGATTGTACGAGTGTTTGATTGTGCATAGAAAAAACACAGAATTCTTTCAAAGAGGTTTGAGTGGATGGGATGTTTCCTATGAAATCTAGTGCAAATGAATCATATGGAAAAATTCCTATGGTTTACAATCCTATGAATCAAACAACCAAGATAGGAAAAATTCGTAATGATTAGAATCCTCCAAAATTCCTTTGAGAATCCTTTGAATCAAAGAAGCCCTTAATCTATTTTATGATTCATGGAATTGTGCATTGTAAAGCGTAAAGTAAAAACAAATAATGGCAATTCAACTAGAAAAAAGTTTGGGAAGTTATGATACGGAAGATTCTAGAACAAAAGAGAACCATTGTTGTTTTGAGGTTTGTGCATTATGCTTAAGTTCAACCATGGAGTCTGCTAGATTGTACATGTGGCAAAATCCGGTGGGGGGCTAGAAGATGGTGCGAGGGGCCGAGTGGAGGGAGACTATGAAGGAATGCACAAGTGCGAGATCGATATTTAGAGAGAGGGGGCGAACACGCGCGCTGATGCGCGCAGTGGCGGAGCCATGAAAACTAAATGAGCTAGGGGACCAAGCATTGCTAATCCTTTACGAGGAGGGTCAATTCATGAACTTAAACCATTTTTAGCAGCAATTGTGTAATGATCACATTCATATTAGCCTTGATATATAGTGATGTTAGGGGGGAGGGGGGCAGGGCCCTTACTGCCCCTGTCTTCGCCATTGTGCACGCGTCTGAGAGATGAAGCGGAAGGCATGGATGATGAGAGGGGGACGTTGGATACATAATTAATGTGGGTGTATTAGCTATATATGTTAATCCTATATAAAGAGGTATAGATTGATCGATGTGGACATGGGAAAGAGGGTGAGACCTCACTGGATATATCAATTGATCGGTTTGTGTGGAAAACTATGAAAGACCTAGCTATATACACACATACATAGAGGAACAGCGATCGTTGCGCATGCACGTGTGAGAGATAAAGAATGCCCGATATGATGGAGAGGGGGATGTGTGTTGGTGTGTGCCTTCATGGGAGACCGACCTGAAGAAAAAGATTGCATGCGTGCGATGGATAATGCCGACTGGTAGTGTGTGTGCATGCATGCACAAGAGAAAGTTAGTGGTATAATTATAAAGAGAGGACTACTGTGTGGGTGTAAAAGAATAGCTGAATAGGTGAGGTCACAATCAATGTAAAGTTGAATTCAAATATTTGAATAAGAGATCCTGATGTTTGAAACCCATGCATGCATGAATATAACGGAGATCTGCGCGGTGTGGTTTGGAAACGAGCATGTTGTAATGTATACACATTGAACAAGGTCAGACTGATTTGAATTTGAGATACCGATGGCAGATATCATTTGGCCACATCGCATCCGTGCATGGACACACTATTCTAATTTGAGATGATGGGCGGCTTTTGCATCACATATCTATATCTATACCCCTATATATATTATATTTTATATTTTTTATACTGTGTGCGGGTAACTTTAACTTTGAAAGATGGTCGTTGGATGAGGCGAATCCGATGGTCCAAAGATGGCAAATTTGAGCACTACTGGCCATTGGATATCATCTAGATTCCACCAGATTTCGCCACATGTATAATCTAGAAGACTCCATGGTTGAACTTAAGCATAATGCACAAACATCAAAACACAAGCACTTCTTATTTGTTCTAGAATCTTCCGTATCAGAATTGCCCAAATGTTTTTCTACATGATTTGCCATCATTTGCTTTTTACTTTATGTCTTATGACGCACAATTCCATGAATCTTAAAATAGATTAGCTTTCTTATAAAAACTAGATGATTTTGAATGAAATGAACTATAAGAATTAAACGAACATCTACATCATGCATATATGACTCAAAGCTTGCATGCTATAATGTGGTATTTATTCATAATTTGGTTGCCAAATCTCATGCGTATTGCATGTGTACCTTACTCTAGTCTAAATGGTGTTTGTGTGTGTGTTGTGCGTGTTGAGGTGCAAATTGTCTTTTTTTTGGGTACACGTTAAGCTTGTTCTTCCGAAATTTCAAGACGCGCCTTGTTATGCCGAAAATTCAAGCTAGCGTCTCTGTCTATCGTGCTGCGAAACTCCCGCCTCTTCAACCCGCACCTTGTTAGCCCAAAATATTTAAGATATATATTTGTCTCGTTGTGCTCCGACAACTCCCTCCATCTCAACCCGCGCCTTACTATTCCGAGATTACAATGCGCGCGAAAACTCCCACCTCCTGTGAAATCCCGACACGCGAAATGCCCGTGGTACCCCTGAACCGAAAGAACCGCCTCAAATCGGTGGGGGTACTTTCGTAACTTACCCCACATTTCGGATAAGCGTGTCTCTAAGCCATGGTTCCCCACTGCCATCCCATCCGCCCACCCATTCGTACACCGGGGCCGCGAAAACCCGCGACAAAACCCCACATCCTGCTCCGTCCGCCACCCAGCCGGAGCCTCTTCCCCGACGACGTCGTCCACAGCAACACCTCGACGTCCCTCATCCACCTACCGGATGAGGATTCGTCGTCGATCTCATCGTCCCGCCGGTTTAGCCACCCCGTCCTCCACCTCCAAGGAGCTGCCCTGACGTTCCCCTCGTCTTTCGCGCCACCTCCATTCCCACACCGCCGTCTTCACCTGCATCACCGGAAGAGCATCATCATCACCGTTTCCTTGGATGAAGCTGCGGCCTAATCGGCGCCACCAAAGAGGTTGTACACTAATCGCCGCATTTTCTTCTTGATTCGATCTCACGGTGCTGCCGGCGCTCGGTCCCGAGCCGACACGGCGCAGCTCCATCCACGACGGCGTCGCCGTCCACTTCCTCCACGGCGTCGCTCCCTCGGCGGCGACGTCCACATCAGTAGGACCTGCTGCTGCTTTAGCTCTCGCTCGCGCTGCTGCTCTGCTCTTGCTCTCGGTCCCCTGCCTGGTCTGCTCTTGCTATTGCTCTTGCTCGCGCTGCTGCTCTCGCTCTTGCTCTTGCTTGCGATGCTGCTCTGATTTAGCTACACTTCACTCCGATGCCGCCGGGGTGAAGGAAGAACCAGCCGCAGCGGGGAGGGGGGCTCGCCGGAGAGGTAGCCCACTATCTATCTTAGGGTTCATGATGGGGGCGGTGGTCGCCGGCGGTGGCGGGGCGGTGGCGTGGGGATCGCCGGAGAAAAAGCTCGGCACGGGGCCCCCTAGAGGGATGGCCGGGGCGGCGGCGGACCGACGGTGGGGAGTGTTTTTAGGGCGGGCGGGGCAGCGCACCGCCGGCTGCGGGCGGCGGGGGGCTGCTGTTTGGCCGGCTTAGGGGGGTGGAGGTTGAAGATGAACCGCAGGCCCTTGATTTCGTATCCAACGGCTGCAAAATCGACTGACCAGAGATGAAAAAGTCAGTCGACCAACGTGTAGCCTCACCTTGCTAGTGCGTTTAGTTTCGACAGCAAAATTCAGTTTCAACAGCAAAATTCAGTTTCGACAGTTAAGTTCAGTTTCAACAGTTGAGTTCAGTTTCGACAGTTAAATTCAGTTTCGACAGTTAAGTTCAGAGATGAGCGGCTGATGTATTTTACATCTAGCACTTTGTGGTTATGTATTTTATGTCATCTATTGGAGATGCTATTAGAATTCCACTCAGGTTAACGTTGTTTGTTATCTGTCTTGTCCTGCTTCAGCCTCGGCGTCGTACAACTCACCGGAGCTGCTCCAACGACGAAACCCTCCATCACAGCGGAGCAGTACCTCGGGTTCCATCTCCAGACGCCTAAGATCTTCTTCCCCTCCTCCGACAGACAAGTCAGCTGGAGCATCCTCACCAGCCAACCCAATCACGCTGAGATCGACATGGCTTCGCCAAAGAGGTTGTACACTTGTTGCATCTCTTTTTTACTCTACATGTTATATATATTATCCACTGAGCACTCGTAGGAACGGGAAATACGATTATTTTATCCTACTATATGACAAGCAGTGAGGTACCAGGCAACTTAGCTATCCGTGATAGACTCTCTTGAACGCCATCATTATTTATCTCTGCGCGTTTGAGCTGCGCATTTGTTGATGGGCCTGGGAGTTGAGCTAGTATGGCAGTGGCCTGGGTCCAAAGTAATAGAAGTAGCACAAAAACATTTTTTTAGTGTAGGATTTTCCTTGCTCAAGCCTCTCTACTAGAATCGCCAGTGCTTGAAAGGAAAAGTGAACGAAAAACATCGGAATTGGAAAGTTTCCTATGGTACTACTTTTCATGAATTTGGTGCAAAGGAATGGAGCAAAGGAAAACTGTAGGATTTGTTCCTTTAGTGTCTCCTTGAAAGAAAAACCGTAGGAATTCTAATTTCCACTTCTCCTCCTTTTCATATTCCTATTCATCAAGCACAAGACTAAGAGATAGTAGCATAATAGCATTATAACCATACATTTTCTTGTGGTTTGACTTAATCTCACCATGCTTTTTTGCATCCTGTGATCTTCCAATTGTTGTGAATCAAACACCCAGATTGGCAGAAATCTTGTGTTTTTAAATTCTCTGTTTTGCATGTGCATTCCTATCCTATTCCTGTCTATTTCCTATCCCTGCATTGTTAGAATCCTCAAATTCAAACAAGCCCTTAGTCAATTACTTCTGTTACAGATATGTGTCAAAGAAAACCTTGTGTGGTTTGTCCTACTCCTACGGCGCTGTGTTCCACCCAAGCTCAGCTGCTCCAATGACGGAAGGGTTCACCATAGCAGGGATCCGCTCTCCAGACTGTCTTTCGCCGCCTCAGATCTTCTTCCCTGCCGTCGGCAGCCACGACAACTGCATTACCATCATCAACTGAGCAGATGACCTTGAGGACTACATGGGTCCGCAAGAGAGGTCGCACTCTTCCGTGTCTACTTACGTTATGCGTCGCTTAATATGATGACATGCTACATTATTGTTGTGTTCACCTATTAGACTCCGAGTCAGGTCCAAACTAATGCTGAAACTTGAGTTTTTAAATGGTTGTGGGGTACATATTGGGGCAGCAATCAGTACTATCTGTCTACTATATGGTTAATCTCCGGTGTCTATTATAAGTTTCATGTTGGGTGCAAACAAACATTAAAGGAGCCATTATCTGTATTTTTTAACTAAAGCTATTATCTGCCCGCTATCATTGGTTTTGGGTCTATCCACAATTTTCTACCATCACTCTGGATTTGTGCATGCACTCCTTACATAATCTCACTATGTTTTATTCCTATGCATGCCAGTTATTGTACACAATGGAACTGATCATGTAGAGCAAAAGAGACGAGCCTTGCGTGGCAATAAAATTTCATGCAGACGTCGTTCCATGGTGGGTGCAAAGGCAGCCCCCCTCCACCCATTTCGGATCGTAATCAAGAGGAAGATAACTGTTATGAGGGGGATTCAGAAGGAGAAGACCACTCCTATTTACCCCATGAGGTCTTCGCTCTAACTTGGCATGCCGATGTTGGTAATATCATGCATATGGTGCCTTGCATTGCTTACTGTATACATTAAAGATGTCATCTTCTTAGTTTAGACATGCTTTGTGTCAATGCCATCTGTTTAGTTTCTTTATCGTATATGTGAATCATGCAATGCCATCTTGTCTAGCCAGGCATCATATATGTGAATTTTGCAATGCCACCCTGGTTAGCCAGTCATCTTATATGTGAATTATATCATGCCATCATTTTTTATTACGTGTTAAATTTTTCAACAATTTTAGTACATTCAATTACTCTTCCTGTGCATCAGCCATTTGGCACGGTCATGGGAAAATCTGGAGTGGAAACAAGGTCTTCAGAGCAGATAATGCTATCTGACGAAGCTCATGTCTTGCTGGTTACCGATAGCTCCTCAGAGGAGGATTCAGAGACAGATGACCAATCATATTTCCCCCCGAGGTGCATGCCCTAACTTGGCAGGGTTATGTTGCTCATATCGTGCGTATGGTATCTTGCATTGCTATGTCATTTGCTTAGTTTAGACATGCTTTGTGTGAATGCCACATGTTTAGTGTCTAATTACCATATATGTGAATTATGCAATGCCATCTTGTTGCAAGACATTATATATGTGAATTATGCAATGTTATCGTGTTGCAAGGCATTATGTATGTGAATTATGCAATGCCATGCTAGTTAGGCAAGCGTCATATATGTGAATTATATCATGCCGTCCTTTTTTTGTATTTCTCATTGCTTTTGTCAACAATGTTTGTATATTCAACTGCTCTTCCTGTGCATCAGCCATTTGAATTGGTGATGGAGAAATCTGGAGTGAAAATAAGGTCTTCAGAGCAGACAATGCTACCTGCTGAAGCAGATATCTTGCTGGTTACAGATAGCTCTTCAGAGGAGGATTCAGAGGCAGATGACCAGTCCTATTACCCCCCTGAGGTGTATGCTCAAACTTGGCAGGGTTATATTACTCATATAATGCATATGTTGTATTGCAATGCTTAGTTTTTGCATCATATACACAATATTGAATGCCATCTCCTTAGTTGACACATCATATATGCGATTTCCCTCTGCTCACTTCCTTAGTATATAAATCATATATTTGAATTATGTCATGCCATGATGTTTACATAGACAACATGTATCTGAATTATGGCATGCCAACCCATTTTCTAAAGACATAATATAGTTATATCATCTCATCCTGTTTACATAGTCATCATATTTAAATTATGTCATTCTATCCGTGAATTATATCATGCCATCATGTTTCCATCGACGGCGTGTTTGTGATTTATGGCATGCCAACCACTTTAATAGACACATCGTATAGTTATATCATGTCATCCTGTTTACATAGTCATCATATTTTGAAGTATGTCATTCTATCCTGTTTAGTTAGCCATCATACATGTGAAATTGTGTCATGCTATCCTGTTTAATTAGTCATCATATATGTGAAATTATGTCCTGCTATTCTGTTTGCTTAGACAACATAAATGTGAATTATTTCATGCCCTGTTTTCTTCCCTACTATCCATTGCACCTGTCTATCTTACAATGTTTGTACATTCAATTACTTTTCTTGTTTATCAGCCATTTCAATTGGAGGGAGTGATGGCAGTATCTGTGGGAGTAAAAACATGGTCTTCAGAAAAGATCGTGCTACCTGTCGATGCAGATAGAACCACGGTTGTACTTGCCCAAGAACCAGCCCCACCACACATAACCCACACTCATGCAGATTGTACCCCTACCCAGTTGGACAGAGAACCAGCTACACCCCTTCTAACCCCAACCCCAGCAGATAGACACCCAGTTCCCGTTGACACAGCACCATCTCCACCACAGAGCACCCAAACACGAGCAGTTAGTAAGGCAACTGCAGTGCCCAAATCACGAGGATCGCCACTCCAAACCCGAAGTCAATGCTTAAAGCAGAAGAAGAATTGTTCTCAGGTCAGGTTTCGTAGCTATGGTTCATACTACTTTGCTCTTGCATCACTGTATTTACTGATACCAACTAATTTCAAATTTGAAGGATGCAATTGAAACTCCAATGGCGCAACAGGTATGTTTTAAACCTGTTTCTTCAACGTGTTTGGCTGTTTGCTGTTGTAACTTGCTCTATGTTGATTTCAGTTTCAATTGAATAAACAGTTATGTTCTCATGCCATGCACATTACAAGTGTTGTTATTGCTGTGTAGTTTCCCACACTTATATTCTGTCTATGCTGCTTTGTCTTAAATAGATATGATTCGAACTGTATCTATCTTGATTTGGCAACATAAACTAGAATGATATAGACCATACAGTGACCATACTACATAGATATATGTTTGTTTCATGCTGTTATCCTGTCCACCTTACTACTGAACTGGTTTACCAAAATGAGTTTCATATACTACATTGTAAACCTGAGATGTGTTTGTTTGTTTCTCTTTTAGAACGCGGATAAAATATTGGAGAAGAGTACCCTGTTATGCAATGGTAAATGAAGTAATGCAGATAAGGTTCAAGATAGTGAGACATCCCTGTTGGTCTCCAAGAAAGCTGATAAAAACTATATCGAAGACACTGAGACAACCCCAAAGTCCTGTCTTGATGTAGTGTTCGAGTTACTGGCTACCACTGCTGGCACCAGCTCTTCGAACTCATTGCCTGAATTAGTTCGGCTTCTTGAGTCTCAACTTCAAGTTGAAAGACATCGATCAGATGTTATGCGACAGGAAGCCGAAGGACTGAGGAAGTCCCTGCAGAATTCAGATGCATACTTTCTGGTGCAACAGCAAGCGCTGGAGGACTTAAGCGCCAAACAAGAGAAAGTTAATAAGCTTGCTAAGCATCTTGCCAGCATTATGGGTACCCAGGATATTGTTTCTTGAGCTCTTCTGAAGTGGTTTCAGTTCTGGACTTGTTTTGCTGCGGCGTTTATATGCTGTTGTGTTCCCTATATTTGCACTGGTGGCGAACTTTGATGCCCAGTGGATGTAATATGTGTAATAGCCGTGATAGCCTAGTGTAAGTTGCTTGCTTATTTATTTCCTTGTTGTCTTGTTTATTTGTTTGCTTGTAGTCAGTGCAGTTCTTTTTCTGCGGTTTGCTAGTGGCTGCAATAACCTATTTTTTAAAACTAGGCCACAATAACCATGGGCTAATATTTACTGTAGTGACACTGGGCCTCCTACGGGCCGTAGAAACAGTGGGCCTTCTACGGGCCGTATAAACAGTGGGCCTTCTACGGGCCGTAGAAACAGTGGGCCTTCTACGGGCCGAACAAACAATGGGCCTTCTACGGGCCGTATCATCAATGGGCCTTCTACGGGCCGTATCATCAATGGGCCTTATACGAGCCGTATGATCGATTGGCCAAACATGGGCCAAACAGACCGCATTCTGGCCGTAAACGGGCTAGAGTTGGAATCGTTCGTTCATGGGCCGACCATAACGTGCCATCGTTAATAGGCCGTATTTGATGACGCTATGAAAACGGCCCAACGTATTAACGGACCACAAACGGGCCGACTGTAACCACGGGCTGAATTTGGCCCACAAGCAAAAAATAACAGTAACGGGCCGTAAGTAAACGAATGCTGGAAATGAGCCCAAGAATAAATGGGCTCTCAGAAGGCCGAAAGATAACATGGGCTGGAGACGGCCCAACGGAGTAACGGGCCTTTAATGGGTATAAAGTGATACACTGTTCATTACGGGCCAGTTTCACCACGGGCCGTTAATGGGTGTAAAGTGATGCACTGTTGATTACAGGCCAGTTTCACCACGGGCCGTTAATAGGCCAAGAGTTACATAGGGCACCATATGGGCCGAAAGACGTCATGGGCCATACATGGGCCAGAAGTGAAAACGGGCTGGAATCATATTGGATGGCCCAGATGACGCTACTGGGCCTAATTCGGATAGGGCGTAACGGGCCTTGGGTTAGCAGGCTGTAAACGGGCTATATGCGAACATGCCGTTAACAGGCTTTCCATGGGCCGACCCGCCACCTTTTGACCAAGTCAAATGGGTCGGCCTTTTCATAGGAATGGGCCTCTGTTGGGCCATGCCACGTGTCAACGTATCATAGGCGCCTGCTGTCCAATGAGTGGATGACATCTGTCCCGATGATGAGCCGACACGTGTTTCCTCCAGTCAATGATGATTTTACACGTGGAAAATCCCCATTGGTCGGGGCTGTTAACGGGTTATCGGATCCAAAACCCGACCCAATAGCTTAACGATGTTCCGTTACGGTGGATGCCACGTGTCGGTCACCCTTGATGAAAACACTTCTGTGACGCGCGATTTATCGTCATGGAAGTGGACACTTCCGTGATGATAATTTTGGTAATGTCATGGAACACTTCTACGACAGCACATGTATGACTATCTTGATTCTGTCATAAATTTGTCATGGATGTACATGCATGACAAAAAACGCGACCTACTGTGACAAACACGTATCATCATGGAAGTGTATTTTTTGTAGTGAGAAGTGCTTAGCTTTGGGTTCAAACTTGCGGTGTTCGATCCCAGTGACAGAAAGGGAACCAACACGTATTGTATTGTTGCCATCGATGATAAATAGATGGGGTTTATATCATATTGCATGAGTTTACCCCTCTACATCATGTCATCTTCCTTAAAGCATTACTCTGTTCTTATGAACTTAATACTCTAGATGCATGCTGGATAGCGGTCGATGTGTGGAGTAATAGTAGTAGATGCAGAATCGTTTCGTTCTACTTGTCTCGGACGTGATGCCTATATACATGATCATACCTAGATATTCTCATAACTATGCTCAATTCTATCAATTGCTCGACAGTAATTCGTTTACCCACCGTAATACTTACGCTCTTGAGAGAAGCCATTTGTGAAACCTATGGCCCCCGGGTCTATCTTCCATCATATTAATCTTCCAACACTTAGTTATTTCCTTTGCCATTTATTTTACTTTGCATCTTTGTCATAAAATACCAAAAAATATTATCTTATCATATCTATCAGATCTCACTCTTGTAAGTGACCGTGAAGGGATTGACAACCCCTTTATCGCGTTGGTTGCGAGGCACTTATTTGTTTGTGTAGGTGCGTGGGACTTGAGCGTGATCTCCTACTGGATTGATACCTTGGTTCTCAAAAACTGAGGGAAATACTTACGCTACTTTCCTGCATCACCCTTTCCTCTTCAAGGTAAAACCAACGCAGTGCTCAAGAGGTAGCAAGTGGGAACTTACAATTAAAATTAATATTAAAGATCATGAATGCTATGCTTTGTGTGATTTGGGTGCTAGTGTTTCCATGATCCCAAAAACTTTGTGTGATTTGCTAGGTCTCCATGAATTTGATGATTGTTCATTAAACTTGCACCTTGCGGATTCCACTATTAAGAAACCTATGGTAAGAATTAATGATGTTCTTATTGTTGCAAATAGGAATTATGTGCCCGTAGATTTCATTGTTTTTGATATAGATTGCAATCCTTCATGTCCTATTATTCTTGGTAGACCTTTCCTTAGAACGATTGGTGCAATTATTGATATGAAGGAAGGGAATATTAGATTCCAATTTCCATTAAGTAAAGGCATGGAACACTTCCCTAGAAAGAAAATTATATTACCATATGAACCTATTATGAGAGCCACTTATGGATTGCCTACCAAAGATGGCAATACCTAGATCTATCCTCGCTTTTATGCCTAGCTAGGGGCGTTAAACGATAGCGCTTGTTGGGAGGCAACCCAATTTTATTTTTATTCCTTTATTTTTGTTCCTGTTTAGTAATAAATAATTTATCTAGCCTCTGTTTTGGTTGTGTTTTTGTGTTTAATTAGTGTTTGTGCCAAGTAGAACCTTTGGGAAGACTTGGGGAAAGTCTTTTTGATCTTGCTGTAAAAAACAGAAACTTTAGTGCTTGTGAGAATTGCTGCCATTTTTTATTGGAGAGTGATATTTAGTTAATTATTTTTGCAGATGATTAATAGATAAATTCCTCACGTCCATAAATTTATTTTAGAATTTTTGGGGTTCCAGAAGTATGCGTTTGATACAGATTACTACAGACTGTTCTGTTTTTGACAGATTCTGTTTTTCATGTGTTGTTTGCTTATTTTGATGAATCTATGGCTAGTAATGGAGTTTATAAACCATAGAGAAGTTGGAATACAGTAGGTTTAACACCAATATAAATAAATAATGAGTTCACCACAGTACCTTGAAGTGGTGTTTTGTTTTCTTTCGCTAACGGAGCTCACGAGATTTTCTGTTAAGTTTTGTGTTGTGAAGTTTTCAAGTTTTGGGTAAAGATTTGATGGATTATGGAACAAGGAGTGGAAAGAGCCTAAGCTTGGGGATGCCCAAGGCACCCCAAGGTAAAATCCAAGGACACCAAAAAGCCTAAGCTTGGGGATTCCCAGGAAGGCATCCCCTCTTTTGTCTTCGTTCATCGGTAACTTTACTTGGAGCTATATTTTTATTCACCACATGATATGTGTTTTGCTTGGAGCATCTTGCATGATTTGAGTCTTTGCTTTTTAGTTTAACACAATCATCCTTGCTGTACACACCTTTTGAGAGAGACACACATGAATCAGGATTTATTATAATACTCTATGTGCTTCACTTATATCTTTTAGAGCACGTTGGTGGTTTTATGTTATAGAAATAATTGATCTCTCATGCTTCACTTATATTATTTTGAGAGTCCTTTAGAACAACATGGTAATTTGCTTTTAGGCATAATAAAAATTTTCATATAAGTGCATTGAATACTATGAGAAGTTTGATACTTGATAATTGTTTTGAGATATGGAGATGGTGATATTAGAGTCATGCTAGTTGAGTAGTTGTGAATTCGAGAAATACTTGTGTTGAAGTTTGTGATTCCCGTAGCATGCGCGTATGGTGAACCGTTATGTGATGAAGTCAGAGCATGATTTATTTATTGATTATCTTCCTTATGAGTGGCGGTCGGGGACGAGCGATGGTCTTTTCCTACCAATCTATCCCCCTAGGAGCATGCACGTAGGTTTCGATAACTAATAGATTTTTGCAATAAGTATGTGGGTTCTTTATGACTAATGTTGAGTACATGGATTATACGCACCCTCACCCTTCCACATTTGCTAGCCTCTCTATTACCGCACACTTTTCGCCGGTATCATACACCCACCATATACCTTCCTCAAAATAGCCACCATACCTACCTATTATGGCATTTCCATAGCCATTCGGAGATATATTGCCATGAAAGTTTCCACCGTTCTATTTGCTATGACACGCTTCATCATTGCCATATTGCCATGCATGATCATGTAGTTGACATCGTATTTGTGGCAAGGCCACCTTTCATATTTTTTTCATACATGTCACTCTTGATTCATTGCATATCCCGGTACACCGCCGGAGGCATTCACATAGAGTCATATTTTGCTCTAAGTATTGAGTTGTAATTCTTGAGTTGTAAGTAAAAAGAAGTGTGATGATCATCATTATTAGAGCATTGTCCCAGTGAGGAAAGGATGATGGAGACTATGATTCCCCCACAAGTCGGGATGAGACTCTAGACGAAAAAAAGAGACAAAAAAGAAAGAAAGAATGCCCAAAAAAATGAGAGAAAAAGAGAGAAGGGACAATGTTACTATCCTTTTTCCACAGTTGTGCTTCAAAGTAGCACCATGATCTTCATGATAGAGAGTCTCCTATGTTGTAACTTTCATAAACTAGTGGGAATTTACATTATATAACTTGGCTTGTATATTCCAATGATGGACTTCCTCAAATGGCCCTAGGTATTCGTGAGCAAGCAAGTTGGATGCACACCCACTTAGTTTCTTTTGTTGAGCTTTCATACACTTATAGCTCTAGTGCATCCGTTGCATGGCAATCCCTACTCACTCAGATTGATATCTATTGATGGGCATCTTCATAGCCCGCTGATACGCCTAGTTGATGTGAGACTATCTTCTCCTTTTTGTCTTCTCCACAACCACCATTCTATTCCACCTATAGTGCTATGTCCATGGCTCACGCTCATGTATTGCGTGAAAGTTGAAAAAGTTTGAGAACATCAAAAGTATGAAACAATTGCTTGGCTTGTCATCGGGGTTGTGCATGATTTAATATTTTGTGTGATGAAGATAGAGCATAGCCAGACTATATGATTTTGTAGGGATAACTTCCTTTGGCCATGTTATTTTGAGAAGACATGATTGCTTAGTTAGTATGCTTGAAGTATTATTATTTTTATGTCAATATTAAACTTTTATCTTGAATCTTTCGGATCTAAACATTTGTGCCACAATAAATAAAATTACATTGAAAAATATGTTAGGAAGCATTCCACATCAAAAATTCTGTTTTTATCATTTACCTACTCAAGGACGAGCAGGAATTAAGCTTGGGGATGCTTGATACGTCTCCAACGTATCTATAATTTTTGATTGTTCCATGCTATTATATATTCTGTTTTGGATGTTAAATGGGCTTATTTATACACTTTTATATTATTTTTGGGACTAACCTATTAACCATAGGCCCAGCCCAAATTGCTATTTTTTTTGCCTATTTCAGTGTTTCATAGAAAAAAGAATATCAAACGGAGTCCAAACGGAATGAAACCTTTGGGAGCGTGATTTTTGGAACAAACGTGATCTAGAGGACTTGGAGTGGACGTCAAGCAATCAACGAGGAGGCCACGGGGCAGTGGGGCGCCCCCTCCACCCTCATGGCTCCACCGACCTACTTGTTCCTCCTATATATACCTACGTACCCTGAAAACATCATAGAGCACCACGAAAACCTAATTCCACTGCCGCAACCTTCTGTACCCGTGAGATCCCATCTTGGGGCATTTTCCGGCGCTCTGCCGGAGGGGGCATTGATCACGGAGGGCTTCTACATCAACACCATAGCCTCTCTGATGATGTGTGAGTAGTTTACCTCAGACCTTCAGGTCCATAGTTATTAGCTAGATGGCTTCTTCTCTCTCTTTGGATCTCAATACAAAGTTCTCCTCGATTCTCTTGGAGATCTATTCGATCTAATCTTCTTTTGCGGTGTGTTTGTCGAGATCTGATGAATTGTGGGTTTATGATCAAGATTATCTATGAACAATATTTGAATCTTCTCTGAATCCTTTTATGTATGATTGGTTATCTTTGCAAGTCTCTTTGAATTATCAGTTTGGTTTGGCCTACTAGATTGATCTTTCTTGCAATGGGAGAAGTGCTTAGCTTTGGGTTCAATCTTGCGGTGCTCGATCCCAGTGACAGTAGGGGAAACGACACGTATTGTATTATTGCCATCATGGATAAAAAGATGGGGTTTATATCATATTGCATGAGTTTATCCCTCTACATCATGTCATCTTGCTTAAAGCGTTACTCCATTCTTATGAACTTAATACTCTAGATGCATGCTGGATAGCGGGCGATGTGTGGAGTAATAGTAGTAGATGCGGGCAGGAGTCGGTCTACTTGTCACGGACGTGATGCCTATGTACATGATCATACCTAGATATTCTCATAACTATGCTCAATTCTATCAATTGCTCGATAGTAATTTGTTCACCCACCGTAATACTTATGCTATCTTGAGAGAAGCCACTAGTGAAACCTATGGTCCCCGGGTCTATTTTCCATCATATAAGTTCCTAATCTATTTTATTTTGCAATCTTTACTTTCAATTTATATCATAAAAATACCAAAAAATATTTACCTTATTATTATCTCTATCAGATCTCACTCTTGCAAGTGTCCGTGAAGGGATTGACAACCCCTTTATCGCGTTGGTTGCGAGGTTCTTATTTGTTTGTGTAGGTACGAGGTGACTCGCGCGTGGTCTCCTACTGGATTGATACCTTGGTTCTCAAAAACTGAGGGAAATACTTATGCTGCTTTGCTGCATCACCCTTTCCTCTTCAAGGGAAAACCAACGCATGCTGAAGAGGTAGCAGTGGAGCATATCCACAGCTTCTCTTTTGGTCAGCAGCTGTCCTCTTGACCGTCTCTACAATCAGGCTCATGACTTTAAACTTTTGAGGGACATCAAAGATTCGCAGCATGTTGATGGAATGTCCTCTAACCATCTTGTGATCTCCAGACTTGGGTAGCAATGTGTGCCTTAGGATGGTGTTGATGGTAGGAAGACCAGACAACAAGTAATGTACAGATCCAAGCTTGTGAGTCTCCAAAACTTTATCAGGGATCTCTTTATACATGTTTGCCATGGAGTTGTGATCTTTCTCCTTCTTGGCATACACATCCAAGTCATCCTCAAGTTCCTCTGGGGCATTGATCAGCTTGGCCCATTCTTCAACAGTGGATTGGTACCTAGTACCTCAGACATCCAAACTATCTTCCCATCTGGGTAAAAGTGAGTAGTGCAGTAAAACTGCATGATCAGCTCATCATTCCATTTTGTGAGCTTCTGTCCAACAAACTCATCTACTCCACATGCTTTGAAGTTGTCATATACTCCTGGGAAGTGATCTTCATTCTCCTTGATGTATTCCCAATCAACCCATCTCATGTCACAAGCAATGGGCTTCTTGTCAAGCAAAATTGTCTCATAGAAGTCTTGCTGTTCTTTGGTACGAAATCTGTAATCAACTGCAGTCCTCCTCCTAACATGTAGCGACCCGACCTCAAATGGTCAAGTCTCTGTGCTTCAGTGTCATCCCTGGATCGGTAATGCTGACACACACAGTACTCGAAGGATTTATAACAGAGTGGCAATCACACACTTTTTACATCGCATGTCTCACGAGAGAACTTATTACAATAAATATGGCTTAAGGCCATCTAATACGATAACAACGGAAGGCTTGGAAGATAAAGTGAGTCCATCAACTCCAACGGCATAGCTGAGTGCATGACAAATGACCTATCGCACCTTACTCCTCGTCTTAAAAGTCTGCAACATGATATGTTGCAGCCCGAAAAATGGGTCAGCACATGGAATATGCTGGCAATGTAACACAGGAGAGTAATGAACAGATAAAAGCTATCACTACATGCATATATGGTTGGTGGAGGCTGTATGGTTAATATGTTTTGCGAAAAGCCAATTTTTCCCTACAACAAAGGAATATATTTTATTTAACTATCATGGTAGTTGAACAATATTGAGAAGGTTCCTCCAACTCAATCCCAATTAAAAGTAATTATCAACCCAACAAATTAATTTAGAGTGATGAGATCCATATGATAATCCAAGAGCCAGATACTCAAGATGTCCATAACCGGGGACACGGCTAACCATGATTAGTTTATACACTCTGCAGAGGTTTGCGCACTTTTCCCCATACTCGATCTCCTCCGTTGGATTTCTCGCACTACAGGGTGTTTGAGAAACGGATGACCGAGACACAATCTTTCAGAAGCATTTGTTCTCTACTCCGGGCGGACTGGTACACCTACAATCCCCTACATCTGCTAGTCCACCTCTTCAAGAACTCACGCAACTTACTCAACTATGCCAGAGCCCATAATGGCTTGTGGCTGCACACGGAAGTTTCTAGCATGAATAGTCTTATGATCCCTTTGAGCCTGGGTGCGGACCGTAGGATGATCACACGGGTACTCCGGGATATCCTAGGACAACAGTGGATTCTCCAGGTGCCCACAAGCAATCCACCCAGATGTGTATTAAAGTTACCACCTTAAGTTGAACCATTAATTAAAAACTCACATTTGTTATGGAGACACTCAAACCCAATCCACGTCTACGAGCATAGCATGGCAATATAAGCATAACGTAGAAGTAACTCCCAAGGGTTTGATAACAAAACAGGTAATAGGTTCTACCTCATTATCTACTTCCCAGACCCACATGTTAAGATATCCTACTCATGCAATGTGTGAAGGTTGAAACTAATGCATAAAAACTGGGTGATAAAGGGGTATGATCAAAGTGTTACTTGCCTTGCTGACGATCCGCAAATCCTAAAGACTCGTAGTAGCATGCTTCGCACTCTGGGTGTTCTATCGCAAACAAAAAATAGCATATATAAGAAATCAAGCAAGGATGCACGGGTAAATCTCAAATGAGAAGATCTAACCAGAAAGTTCAACTGAAGAACTCCGGTTTGCAAAAAGAATCAAATCAAACGGAGCAACGAAACTCAAACTGCGAAAGAAACAAGATCCGGTTACTAATCTGGACTAAAGTCAAATTTTACAGTACCAAAATCTTGTTCAAGTTGGTTAAATAGAAAGAGGACTTCGATATGAAGATCTAGGTGCTTGAATCGCCCAGTTCCGTTAAACAAGCGAAAATATAAACTAAAACGAAAATTAGGGCAGAAATCGCGATCGAAAATAATCGTGAAAAACCCTGGAAAAAGAAAACTAACGAACAGGCTAACGAACGAACGTTCGCTGTCTGCGGTTAACGGGTGAAAACCGCTCGTTAAAACGAACGTACGAACGGGCGTTCGCTAAATAACTAAACCAAAAAACGATCTAAAAAAGCATCTAGGTTTTCATATAAAAACCGAACGATTTTAGAATAAAACTGACGGCTACCTCGTGGATCGGGACGGCGGCGGCGACGGCAAACTCCGGTGGCGGCGGGCGGCGGGGCGGCGGCGAGGTGGCGACGGGGCGGCGGCGAACTCCGGCGGTGGCAGCGGTGAATTCCGGCGGCGGCGGCGCGACGAACTCTGGTGGCGGCGGTGTGGATTTCGAGGCGGGGTGGGGCGCTAGGGTTTGGGGCTGGGGCGGCTCGGGCCTCGGCCTTAAAAAGGCCGGCCGAGCGCAGTGTCCTAGTCGGACACGGCCCGGTAAGGCGGTTGACTTTTTTTTAAAAATAATTCCGACGCGTAGAAAAACGAAGAAAAGAAATACTAAATGGACTCCAAAAATCCTGAAATAAAATTTCCCCGTCCTCTAAAAATACGCCGAACAAGGTGAACATTTATTTGGGTCTCTAATGCAATTTTGAAAAACGCATATTTTCCTAATTCAAATAAAATAGCGATAAAACCCCAAATAAAAATACAAATTGATTTTAATATTTTTCCTCCAACATTTCATTTATTTTGGAGAAGTCATATTATCTCCTCTCATATAATTTTAATATGAAATATTTTCGGGGAGGAAAAATAATTAAAGCCAAAGTGATCCTTGTTTCAATATTTGAGAAAAGTTCAAATATGAGAACGAGGCAAAATCCCCAACTCTCTCCGAGGGTCCTTGAGTTGCTTAGGATTTCGAGGATCATAAAACGAAATGCAATAAAATATGTTATGCATGAATGACCTATGTATAACATTCCAAATTGAAAATTTGGGATGTTACATAACAACATAGGGATCAGACTGTCTCCACAATCTCAATCCATCATCTTTTCTGGTGTGCATGTCTTCAACCACTGGATGAGCATCATTGTGGTCTGGGATCTTGGGTTTCAATTTCCTCAAAACAAGAGACTCATCATCCTCTTCTTCAGCTTGAGGCACTGTGGCCTTGTTCTTCTCTTCTGCAGGAATACTTCTAGTGTTTCTCTTGGGCTTTGACTTCTGAGTTTGAGCTTTGGGAGTAGACTTGGGCTTTGATGTTGCAGCCCCTGACTTAATTGCATCTCCCATGAGCTTCTGAGCTTTGGGTGCTGGAGCATCCTCTTCCTCTTCCTCTTCTTCCGCGGGATCCTTAAACATGGATGATCTCCCTAGGACTCTGGCAGTGGTCTTCTTGACCCTCTATTTTCTTTTTCTTGCCTTCTCCAGCCTCTTTGGGTTCAAGAGTGAACTCCATAGTCTCTTCCAAGGCTGCTTTCCTAGGCTTGGATGTTGGCACTCTCTTGGCAGGTGCCTTCTTGTGCATCCCTGGCTTTGTTGCAGCAACTGACCCATATTCCTTCTTCAAGACTTTCTTCTTTGAGGTGGCCTCATCCTCAACAACCACATAATCTTCATCCTCAGAGTCTGAGGTTCTCTTCTTCCTTGCTCTAGTGGCTGCCTTGGGCAAGTTACTAGGTGTGCTTCCACTGCCCTCATCATAGCTGCTTGAGGGATCTGAACCCTCACTCAATTGCACATGTTTTTCAGACCTGTTCTGACTGTCACTCAGGTCAGACATCTTGGCAATCACTAACAACAAACCCTGTGAATAGATGTAGATGAGGTAGAGTGGATGAGCATCACAAAGTGCAAAGTTTTTGCAAAACAGATGAGTCAAAAACTTAGTTTTAGTTCTCCATAGAAAGCATTTCAGAGCTACCGATTTGATAAACTCGGTGATACCAAAGCAGCTTTTGGAACCTAAACTAGTGAACTCGGTCAGACCGAGTCACAGTTCGGTGGCACCCAGACTGTTAGGGTTTCATAGAGAATCGAACTAGGTCACACCGATTTGCAATTTTCGGTCGGACTGAAAATGCATGTGTTATGGTCTAAGCCAAATCGGTGAGACCGATTTCTACAACTCGGTCGGTTCGAGATGAGTTCGACGGGGACCTAACCCTAAATTTTTTCAAAGCCAATCTGACCTAAAGGAAGTTTTCAGTGGATGGATTATTTGCATACGTGGTCGTGGTCATGGCAAAATAATGTGCTATGAATCAGAGTTAAGGAATTAGCACATAGAGTCGAAACCATACCCTAGTTCGGCGGAGGTTCGCTACGGCGGCAACGACATAGCAGATTTCCGTTGACGGCGATGGAAACCAGCGGTGGGAGGTCGCTGGTGACGAGGAGACGATCTGGAGACCCGAGGAGGCAGAGCAGCACACACGTGCAGGCTGAGGAGTTTGAAGAAATTTCCGAAATCTCACCCGTGGGTATATATATCCCGACCCTGTCGGTGTGACCGAGTGGAACAACTCGGTGGCACCGAGATGCAGAATCGCGAGCGGTTACTGCAACTCGGTGTGACCGAAAAGTTCAAATCAGTTGCACTGAGATGGAAAACCTAGATCAACTTAGTGAACTCGGTGTGGATGACTCGATCATACCGAAATGCACAAAGAGGTTTTGGAAGTTTAAGTCTATGACGAATCGGGGACTCCGAGTGCTCATCACACAGAGTGGTTCGAATCTGACTTGATCAAACTTTGTGATGTAGCATGAATGGAGTTTGAGACGAGAAAAGCATAGATAGCTAGAGGGGGTTATTAGGCATTCTTGTCCATCCACTTGGCAAAAGAGAAAAACGCCAAACAATCAAAACAACAAGTGGATGTCCTCGAATGAGTAAAATATGCAACCAACATGCTCACACAATAAAATGGCAAATGAAATATGTGGAAAAGCATGCACAAACACTCTAGCATCTATCAAGCAATTGGCGATGACTAGGTCATCTATATATATATGATTATATTGGTTGAGGAGTCAAATGAGAACATTTGATCGTAGGTCATACTCATTGTTTAAGCACAAGTGGGGTTGCCACTTTTACATAAAGCATTGTTGTGTTCACACCATTAGAGTTGCTTTAGCTCAATTGATTAGAGTAAAGCTCCCCCTAGATGTGATATCCCCCCTAAGAGGGATGAACTAACCTTAGGTTTTGTTGATGATGACTTCATGTAGGTGTTGAAGATGTAGATGCTCAATGTTGATGTAGATCATTTGGAGCAATCCATTGGAGTGAGTTGCACTTTCAATACCTACACGGGTTAGTCCCACAAGGAACAAACAAGGATATCCATAGACATAGAGTGATGTTCACATAAGATGATGTCCATGAAAGCATTAGGTTACCTTGTCCCTTGTCTTACTAACAAGAGGTTTTGTGACTCCTTGAACTAGTGCAAGATATGGAAGTTGTTTGCACATGTCCTTGCCAAAAGATATGAGTGAAGTATGTTGGCGGAGTCACCCTCAAGAACTCTCTAGTTCTTTTTCCTCGGGATCCACACCATCTTGATGGGAATCCTTGGAGTTGTAGTCGTACTTGATGAAGTGGAACTTGATGTAGTCTTGGGAACCCACTTGACCAAGGCCTTGGGAGCTTCTTCAAATGCATCAATATCCTCTTGAAGTTTGTCCTTGCCTTTTTGCTTATGGTCTTGTGGTGGAATATCATCTTGAGCTTGTGTTCCTTGGAAGGAAGTAGGATCATACTTCTCTTGTTGAGGAACAAACTTCGTCTTGGGGTATTGATCTTCTTCCCACTCAACTCCATTGGCATTGAACCTTCGTTCAAAACCAATTCCTTGATTCTTCCGGTGTCTTCCTTGCTTGCGTACAATTTCCTCAAATTGCTTACTTCCGGCAAGGCTCTTGTAAACACCTTTCTCTATAATTCCCTTCAATAAGCTATTTTCTTGCTCAAGTGTAACTTGGCTAAGAGAATCATTAGTGTAATCAAGATAACTACTGGAAGCAACAACATTGGATTTAGCATGATTATTGTTACTACTAGAAGAAGAATCTTTCTTACTCTTGTTGCTAGATTTAACTTGTGGCATGTAAGTAGACAAGAGTAAACGCTTGGCAATGTAAGAAGAACTTTTCTTGCGAAGATCATCATTGATCGCTTTTAAGAACCCATGATCTTGCTCAAGGTTGAGCTTTTCAAAGTGTAACTTTTCATGAGTCTTTAAAAGCTCTTGATGATTTTCCAAGGTAGTTTCATGAGCTAACTTAAGAGTGTTTAGTTCTTTAGTTAAACGCCCAATCTCCTTCTTATCATCGTCATTCGTTTTATCTTGATTAGCATGATTAATAGTAAGTTCATCATAGTTTTCATCACTAGAATTGTGAACAAGTAAATCATCATCACCTAGCAAATCATCTTCATCACTATTGAAATCAACATACTCGGGGTGTGATACCTTTGGGCCTTTAGCCATGAAGCATCTTCCAATTACTTCATTTGGTGACTCAAATATGTCGTAGGAGTTGGTTGATACAAGTTCTAGACCGGCAACACCTCCATCTTAAGTATATTCGGAGTTGGAGTGATAACTTCTCTCGGAGTGACTGTCAGAGTCGGAGCCGGATACCCATTCACCAACATGAGCTTGATGTCTTCGTTTTGTGTAGCTCCTTGATGATTTGTCCTTCCTTTCTGAATCCTTGCTTCTCTGTGATGTTCTTCGTTCATAACGGTCATCTTTACTCCTTCTATCTCTTGGTGGTGATTCTTCTCTTCTAATTCTTCTTTTAGGAGAATCTTCTCTTCTTTTGTAGGGAGCCGTACACTCATTGGAGTAGTGTCCGGGTCTTCCATAATTGTAGCAATTACGTTCACGACTTGAAGATCTTTTGTCATTGTAGGACCTTGACTTGGAACTTCTTTCTTTGCCTCTATTCTTGTAGAACTTGTTGAAGTTCTTTACCATTAGGCTCAATTCTTCATTAAAGGCTTGTTTCTCACTTGATGATGTGGGAGCATCACATGAGGCTTTGTAAGCACCACTTGACTTGTTGTGAAGCTCTTCCTTATCCGTAAGTGACATCTCATGAGCAACAATTCTTCCAATAACTTCCGTTGGCTTGAGATCTTTGTAATTGGGCATCATTTGGATCAATGTGCACACGGTATCATATTTTCCATCCAAGGCTCTTAGGATCTTCTTGATGATGAATCTATCGGCCATCTCTTCACTTCCTAGGCCGGCAATTTCATTTGTGATGAGAGCAAGCCTAGAGTACATTTCAGCGACACCTTCACCATCCTTCATTTTGAACTTGTCAAGTTGACTTTGAAGCACATCCAATTTGGATTCCTTGACGGAGTCGGTACCTTCGTGCATATCAATCAAAGTGTCCCAAATTTCCTTTGCATTCTCAAGACGGCTGATTTTGTAGAATTCTTCAAGGCACAATCCATTGAAGAGAATATCACAAGCTTGAGCATTGTATTGCAGCATCTTCAACTCTTCCATGGTAGCTTCACGATTCGGTTCTCTCCCATCAAAGAATTCACCTTGCAAGCCAATACACACAATAGCCTAAATGGTGGGGTTATGTCCAATAATATGCATTTTCATCTTATGCTTCCAACTAGCAAAATTAGTACCATCAAAGTAAGGACCTCTACAGTGGTAATTTCCCTTGCTAGACGCCATACTCTCTTAGGTTGTGAAACCAAGGCTATGATCACCAAAAGCTATGGAAATCAAGAAAAATGGAAACCTGGCTCTGATACCACTTGTAGGATCGAAAGTACATCTAAGGGGGGGGGGTGATTAGACTACTTGACTAAATAAAAATCTAGCCTTTCCCCAATTTTAAGTCTTGGCAGATTTTAGCAACTTAGCACTAGTCAAGTAAACAACTACACATGCAAGTCTAAGAGTGTAGCAGCGGAATGTAAAACATTGCACATGAAGGTAAAGGGAGGAGTTTGGAGGGAGCAAACGCAATGTAAACACGGAGATTTTTGGCATGGTTACGATAGGTGGTGCTATCGTACATCCACGTTGATGGAGACTTCAACCCACAAAGGGTAACAGTTGTGCGAGTCCACGGAGGGCTCCACCCATGAAGGGTCCACGAAGAAGCAACCTTGTCTATCCCACCATGGCCATCGCCCATGAAGGACTTGCCTCACTAGGGTAGATCTTCATGAAGTAGGCAATCTCCTTGCCCATACAAACTTCTTGGTTCAACTCCACAATCTTGAAGAAGGCTCCCAAGTGACACCTAACCAATCTAGGAGACACCACTCTCCAAAAGGTAATAAATGGTGTGTTGATGATGAACTCCTTGCTCTTGTGCTTCAATGATAGTCTCCCCAACACTCAACTCTCTCTCACAGATTTGGATTTGGTGGAAAGTTGATTCGAATGGAAAGCAACTTGGTGAAGGCTAGAGATCAAGATTCATATGGTTGGAATGGAATATCTTGACCTCAACACATGAGTAGGTGGTTCTCTCTCAGAAAATGTATGATGGAAGTGTAGGCATGTTCTGATGGCTCTCTCCACGAATGAAGAGTGGGTGGGATATAGCCTCCACACAAAATCTAACCGTTACACACAAATCACCAAACTCGGTGGGACCGAATAATGAAACTCAGTTTGATCGATTTAGTTCAAAATGTGAACGTTAGGATTTTTGGTGGGACCGACATGTCAACTCGGTGAGACGGATTTCATTAGGGTTAGGGCATAACGTAATCTCGGTGAGACCGATTACACAAACTCAGTGAGACCGACTTTGGTAATAAGCTAACCAGAGAGTTGGTCAGGCAAACTCGGTTGGACCGATTCGTTCATCTCGGTGAGACCGAAACGTTAGGAAGGGGAAACAGAGAGTTTGCATTGCGAACTCGGTGGGAGCGGTCGCTCATTTTGGTTGGACCGAAATGTTACGAAGGGAAACATAGAGTTGACAATCTCATCTTGGTGGGACCGAGATCCCTATCGGCGAGACCGAAAAGACTAGGGTTTTGTGGCAGTGGCTATGTCAACTGAACTCGGTGGCATCGGATCGAAAGTTTCGGTGGGGCCGAGTTTGACTTTTGGTTTGGGACATATGTTGATATGAGAAAGTGGTTGAGGGTTTTGGAGCATATCACTAAGCATTTTGAGCAAGTACCCATTAAGCAACACCTCATCCCCTTTTAATAGTATTGGCTTTTTCTATGGATGTGATCTTGGATCACTAAAAGGTAAAATATAGAGTCTTGATCTTTAGAGCTTGAGCCAATATTTTGTCCTTATCATTTTGAGGGGTCCACATTTCTAATCCATGCCATGCCAATCATTGAGCTTTCCTGAAATATTTATCTTGAAATAGTATTAGCTCAATGAGCTATATGTTGTTAGGAATTACCAAAACCAACTAGGGATAGTTGCACTTTCAGTCTCCCCCTTTTTGGTAATTGATGACAACATATAGATCAAAGCTTCGACAAATGATTATAAGATTGAAATACATCATCGCTTTGAGAAGTATGTGATAAGCAAGAGCTCCCCCTAAATTTGTGCATTATTTAAAATTTGCTTTTGAATGCAAATGCACAATGGATTAGGATCATGGGTCACTCTTCCATGTCACATACATCTTGGTGAAGCGCTCAAAATGATAAACATTAAAAACATGCACTCATCACCAAGCAAAGTGAATGATCATATATGGAATATAAGAGATAATATCATCCAAGCAAGCACAAGGTAGCATATGATCAATCACATGATCAAACAAGTATCTCACACAGACAAAGACATAGTGTATCAACCAAGCGCATAAAAAGTTTCAACCAAGAACTAGAGAGATAAAAGGCAAAACACTCTCTCCCGAAGCCTATGATGTATACATATTTCTCCCCCTTTGGCAACAAGTTACCAAAATTTTTGAAAATGCATAGTGCTATGCGTCTCTCAGGCTCGGTCTTCGAGAGGTGGTGTAGAGAGAACTCCAAGGACGAAGGCATCTGTTGATGTAGTTGGAGCTGGTGGAGTGGCTGCTGGAGGTGGCACTTGATACGTCTCCAATGTATCTATAATTTTTGATTGTTCCATGCTATTATATTATCTGTTTTGGATGTTAATGGGCTTATTTATACACTTTTGTATTATTTTTGGGACTAACCTACTAACCCAAGGCCTAGTGCAAATTGCTATTTTTTTTGCCTATTTCTGTGTTTCGCAGAAAAGGAATATCAAACGGAATCCATACGGAATAAAACCTTTGGGAGAGTTATTTTTGGAACAAACGTGATCCAAGGGACTTGGAGTGGACGTCAAGCAACCAACAAGGAGGCCACGAGGCAGGGGGCGCACCTACCCCCTGGGCGCGCCCTCCCCCCTCATGGCCCACCGACCTACTTCTTCCTCCTCTCTCTCTCTCTCTATATATATACACACATATACATACATAAACACTATTCTGATCACGGGATCAGAATAATATTCTGATCACAACCTGACTTGCCCCACTAGTAGTACGTTGAACTTTCGTGTGAACTAGGTTGAACTTCTGCCAACATTGCCCAAATGGGGCTTGCGATATACCGTTGGAAAGCTATGGACACCAATATCATGACCCAACTTAATTTTTTGGCAAAATATAAGCGGTTTAATAGCAGTTTTGAAAACCGTTTTTTCTTCGCACAAAAAACGTGAATCGTATTTTCGATCGCATTTCTAAACCGTTTTCGGAATGAGGCATATAATATGGCGTTGGAAAGCTGCTGCAAAAACGCTTCTTCCACATGTTGAAAGTTTTCTCTAATTCCCTATTGTTAAAGAGTAATTTCAAAAAACGTAAAATTTCGTAAACCGAACAACTGAGTTCGTTTTTTCGATGTCATTTCTAAACGGCTAATCCAATGGAGGCATATGATACGGCATTGGAAAGCTTATGAAAATGCGCTACTTTTTCATCTTGAAAGTTTTTTTTTCTAATTTGAATGGTTTAAGAGTAATTTAGAAAATGGTCCAAGTTCTACCGAGTTCGTATTTTCGAGCTAATTTTTTAACCGTGCGTCTGAATGCAGCAAATGATATGGCGTTGGAAAGCTTGAACAAATGCGAAACTTTTTGGTATGTATTGTTTCTCCCAATTATTTACGGTTTTAAGTCAGTTTCGAAAATGGCGAAAAACGTATTTTCGCCGTAATTTCTATAAACTTTATCGGAATGGGGCAAGTAATATACCGCTGAAAAGCTACGGAAAATGCGAAACTTTTTCATGTTGATGGTTTTCTCTGATTCCTAGCCGTTTTCAAGTAATTTCAAAAATAGCGGGATCATGCGTTCTGCCTTTATCGCGAGACAGATTCTTCGAAAATGCACCACGTGAAGAACCTGAACTTCTCAGCGTGTGTGCTTGAACTTCACTATGTTTTTCACGGGATTTTTTTGCTCGTAGCTCTCCATCCACTGCTCGTAGCTCTCCATCCACTCACCGGAATTGAGCAAGTGATATACCGATGGAAAGATGCTGTAAACACGCTACTTTCCTGTGTTGATCATTTTTTCATACTCGCGATGATTTTAAAAGTTTTTCATCTCAAATTCATTCACTAGAGTAGTCGAACTTCGTGCTGTTTTCACGTTGAACTTCTATGACGTATTTTCGTTTTTAATTTTCCCATCCATTTTTGTCAGTGTTACTCAAATGATATTTCTTTTATACAAACCTCTCTCACAATATTTTTTTAACTTTCTTCGACCGAGGACTTGAATTTACACAAATAATATTCCTGCCGTTTTGAGGTTAATTAGAAAATGGCGAGATCATGATTTATGCGTTCATCGCGAAAGGAAATGCACTGCGTGAAGTAGTAGAACTTCTGGGGCATGTCTGTTTGAACTTCACTTTGTTTTTGACATGCTGTTTTTTGCACTGCATGAAGTAGTTGAACTTCTGGGGCATGTCTGTTTGAACTTCACTGTGTTTCACTTTATTGTATTTTTCTTATATGAAACACCACCATGTAGTATGTGAACTTCCGGTTGTTATCACGTTCAACTTCTCTCTACTTTGAGAGAGTTATTTTAAAACACAAAAAACAACATATTTTTCTTATGTTTTTTGGACATCTAAATACACGGTGAACCTCTCTCACAAGAATTTTTCGAACTTTTCCTCGTCGAGCACTTGAACTTCTAGCAACCATTTTTTCGTTTATGAGGTTGTTTTTAAAAGTGCAAAAAATGGCTTTGTGTTTTTTTATTTTTTGAATGGGTAAATCCTAGGTTTTAATAAACTACGAACTTCTCTGTTGTTTCAATTTGAACTTCAACTTTTTATATTTTTGAGTAAAGAATTGTATTCGATTTTTATACGGAAAAAATTGAACATAGAAATACGAGATGAACCTCTCTCGCAAGAATTTTTGAACTTCCCTGTACAGAGCACTTGAACATCTTTCAAAAAACCTTTTATGCTTTTATTTTTCTATGTTTTTATTCTCACCTGAAATGCATTCCTTGCAGTACTTGAACTTCTCATTGTTTTCACTACAAACTTCTATCGCAATTTTGTGTGTATGTCGAATTACACGCAATTGAAAGTCGGACGTCATTTTCTTGCCATTTTAAAACATGTAATTGGAGGTCGGACGTCCCGCAATATAAAATTTTGAACCATGCATGGAGGTGCACGTGAACTTCTTACAACAAATCTAAGTTTTTTATATACTTCAAACTTCTCTGTTATTTTAATTTCAACTTCTTAGTCGTATTTTTAGAAAGGGAATATGTTTTTAAATAAGCATCAAACCTTTTTTTTGTAAATTGCACTTCATAGTTTTATTTTTCTTAGAAACGGTAATAATTTGAGTTTTCCGTATACATCAAACTACTCCTTTATTTTAATGTGAACTTCATCATTTTTTTCTTTAGTAACAAGGAAAAATCTGAGTTTTTTTATAAACATCGAACTTCTCGATTTTTGTAATTTGGACTTCTTGGTTTATTTCTTTTAGTAACGGAAAAATCCTAGGTTTTGTAAAAAATATTCAACCAGTTCTTTAATTAAATTTTAACTATAGTTTTTTTATTTAGAAATCATGATTTTTTTTATGAATTTTGAACTGCTCTATTTTTAACATTTGAACTTCTAGTTTTTTTATTTTGAACTTCTTATTTTTCATTCTTTAATAATAAGGAAAATATGAATTTTGTATAAACATCGAGCTGCTCCTTTTTTAATTTGGACTTTTTGGGCCTTTTCAATTATTTATTTTAACAAAGAACCACTCATATTTATTTATTTGAGCTTTAGTGAAAACTCAATTCTTGTTTAGACATGTGATTTTTTTGTATCATTGTAGTTTTTCAGTTTTTCAGTAGCAATTGCAAAAGTTTTTAATATCTAGAGAGTTTAAACAGTAGCAATTGCAAAAGTTTTACAGTTTGGTTACATGTGATTTTTTTTGTATCATTGTAGTTTGGAAAAACATAGACACATACAGGCGAGAGAATTATGTGTGCACAAACTAGATATCAATACACAAACTCTCTAGGGAGTAATACAGAACTCTCACGGAAGTGAGACACGAACTACTTTTGTACAGTCTTTTTTTTTCTTGTATTACTCCCTAGAGAATACGACGTCCGTCCTTCAGTTAACATACTTTACCTTCCCGAACACAACATTTTGACCTTTGCATAAAAAAAAAATTAAAAGTCAATTATTTTTGCACAGTAATACAATATTTTTTCTATATCCATTTTTGGAGATGATATCTTCATTCACCTTTTGCTGTTGACACTGAAGAACACAACAAACAATGAGTAGGACGGGAGAGATGGACATCGGGATTTGTGTTCTACCTGAATTTCTAAAGATTTTTGAACTCGTTTGATGTTTCAAACAAACGTCGTTTCCTTTTTGTTTTTTAAGAGACCATGCTGCAAAACTACGCCAAAAACAATCACAAAATGCATTCAGTTTTTTTGTTCCGTCACACACATGAACACTTAAAGAGCAAGATTACAAAATACAGAAAATAAATTCCGTGCATTTCTTCTTTTTTTCTATTCGGGATTGCACCAAGCAAAGTACATGTGTCTGCTATGAACAAACCACCTCACCAAATCAATAAGGTTCATATGAATTTCAGACAGAGAGAGGGAGGATGGAATGGATGGTTGTTGAATTTATATGTGCAGCCGTGAGGAAGTGCAGAGGAGCAGTCCGCGGCGACGGCTGGGCGCAGTCCATGGCGACCACAGTGCCCACGGAGGTCATCCCTAGCCCAGTCCGACCAGGATCTGTTGCTAATTGACCACCCCCACTGCATGGATATGATGCGAGCGAGGTGAAATTTATGAAAACATAATTCTCAAGTGCCCTTGAAAGTTACGAACTCATTTTTGTTCCCTTCATGTATTACTTCCAATTCAGCTCAAAGATATATAATATTACTCTCTACTACAAAAAATCTGAACCAATGCAAGACTAGTATAAGGATAACATTTTTCTACAAATTGATCATTCCATCCATCGTTATATATTTTAACATATGAGTAAGTACTAGAGCATATTTATGTGTACTTATTCTGAATTCATTTTTTAGTGCTATTTACTACAGTCATTTTATGTGTACTTAAAAAAATGGTGTAAGTGTTCAGGGTGAGAGGAGCCAAGTTGCCAAGGTCACAGCCTCTCTGAAGTAAGTATGTCTGTAGCCAACATTTACAAGGAAGAAAGCAACTTTCTGAATGTACTAAAAAAATACTCTTTGAACTTTAATCCCCGGCCACTTCGAACTTCAGCCACGTCCAGCACCCTAGAGAGATGCATGCCACACCCAGCCATCGTCGGCCATCGCATGCCCGTTGGGGTGAAGCTGCTGCATGGCGCACTCCATCTGTAGCTTCAATGGCTGAAAAGGAAACTGCGTGGGAGGAAAAGAAGCACCATGAGCTAGCTAAAACAGAGGTGAAGAAGTAGCAACAAATGCAGCAGGCGAGAGGCCCAAAGAGCTTTGTGTGGAGGCGGTGTATGGACATGTAGGGGCGACTAGGGCGGGAATGGATGCCAGCCACGCCGGTGAGGAATGAACATGAAGATGATTGGTGCTTCATACGAGGTGCAGACTATCAAGCTCGTCCCCATCTCTCATTTTCTCTCCACACTCTGAACATAAAAAGGTAGAAAAGATGGTTGATGCTCCCTCCAGCTTGGGGAAATTACTACAGAGAAGAAAAACTGAAGATTTTGTTGCTGGTGCTTCATACGAATGAAACCACCTACTCCTTGAATTACTTCATCAGCAGGGGAACACATCGGACATCAACTGCGTCTGTGCTCATCCTTTTTTTTCTATATTTTGGTGACGTTCAACTTTTGCCTGCAAATTTGTAGTAGCCTAGCAGGTCAAGCATTCAACAACCATCTTGCTGAAATAAAATGGGTGAAAATGACAAAAGGGTGGAAAATCAAATGTACGTTGTGGAGGCGATAAACGCTGCAGTAATTTCCCCAAGCTGCAGCTGCGGTACCTCCAGGGGCTGCGTACCTGAACGGCCGAAGGTAGCGGTGATGAACGCCCTTGGTGTTGTGGCTGTGGAGCCCCACCAAGAGGAGGCTGCAAGGCGGCGATGGAGCCTGGGCAGGGCCAACCTACTCAGTGCCGGGGGTGGTTGGTGTGGGTGGGCCGCGGCCGCAGCGGTGCGTAGGCGGCAGCGCTTTGGTGGTGGTGGTCTTCGGCGGCACGCAGAGATCCATGGTGGGGGCGGCGCGATGGGATCCAGGGCCGACGGCGGCGGGCGGCGGCACGACGGGATCCAGGTCTGGTGACGGCGGGCAGTGGCACGACGGGATCCAGGGTGGCACCGGCGCGTGGGGATCGAGCGTGAATCGAGGCCAGAGTGGATCGTGGGCGTAGCGTCGGGGTGGTGGTGGGATTTTTTTCATCGGGGCGCACCGGTTCGGGAACACCTAGTCGGGCCCTTATAGGGCCGGCTGTGATCAGAATAACTATTCTGATCCCAGGATCAGAATAGTGTTATATATATATACTCTGAAAACATCCAGGAGCACCACAAAACCTTATTTCCACCGCCGCAACCTTCTATACCCAAGAGATCCCATCTTGGGGCCTTTTCCTTAGCTCCGCCGAAGGGGGAATCGATCACAGAGGGCCTCTACATCAACTCCATGGCTCCTCCGATGATGTGTGAGTAGTTTACCTCAGACCTTCGGGTCCATATTTATTAGCTAGATGGCTTCTTCTCTCTCTTTGGATCTCAATACAATGTTCTCCTCGATCTTCTTGGAGGTCTATTTGATGTAACTCTTTTTGCGGTGTGTTTGTCGAGTTCCGACGAATTGTGGGTTTATGATCAAGTTTATCTATGAACAATATTTGATTCTTCTCTGAAACCTTTTATGTATGATTGGTTATCTTTGCAAGTCTCTTCGAATTATCAGTTTGGTCTGCCCTACTAGATTGATCTTTCTTGCAATGGGAGAAGTGCTTGGCTTTGGGTTCAATCTTGCGGTGTCCTTCCCTAGTGACAGCAGGGGCAGCAAGGCACGTATTGTATTGTTGCCATCGAGGATAAAAAGATGGGGTTTATATCATATTTCTTGAGTTTATCCCTCTACATCATGTCATCTTGCCTAATGCATTACTCTGTTCTTATGAACTTAATACTCTAGATGCATGCTGGATAGCGGTCGATGTGTGGAGTAATAGTAGTAGATGCAGAATCGTTTCAGTCTACTTGTCGCGAACGTGATGCCTATATACATGATCATGCCTAGATATTCTCATAATTATGCACTGTTCTATCAATTGCTCGACAGTAATTTGTTCACCCACCATAATACTTATGCTATCTTGAGAGAAGCCACTAGTGAAACCTATGGCCCCGGGTCTATTCTCCTTTATATTAATCTACCATCAACAAGCTATTTTCTATTACCGTTTATTTTGCAATCTATATCATAAAAATATCAAAAATATTTATCTTATTATTATTATCTCTATCAAATCTCACTCTCGTAAGTGACCGTGAAGGGATTGACAACCCCTTTATCGCGTTGGTTGCGAGGTTCTTATTTGTTTGTGTAGGTACGAGGGACTTGTGTGTAGTCTCCTACTGGATTGATACCTTGGTTCACAAAAACCGAGGGAAATACTTACGCTACTTTGCTGCATCACCCTTTCCTCTTCAAGGGAAACCAACGCAGTGCTAAATAGGTAGCAAGAAGGATTTCTGGCGCCGTTGCCGGGGAGATCTATGCACAAGTCAAGACATACCAAGTACCCATCACAAACTCTTATCCCTCACATTACATTATTTGCCATTTGCCTCTCGTTTTCCTTTCCCCCACTTCACCCTTGCCGTCTTATTTGCCCTCTTTTTCCTCCCTGCCTTCTGTGTGCTTGTTCTTTTTTGCAATTTGTTGCCATCATGTCTGAAACTAGGGAGGTTATCATTGATAAGGATAATAATATGGAAAACTTTGATGCTATTGATGATCCTCTTGAAAATCCTACTATTTTACACACTAAAAAGTTTTGGATTGGTAGCGGTAATATTATTGGCAAGGGAGTTATGCAAGATTTCTTTACTTGTGCCGGTGCTTTACCCACCATGAGCGGGTCTATTCTTCATAAAACTAGTAGTTGGATGCTATATCTTTGCTCATAGTTGAACTTGAAAGACAATTTTTACATATGAATCCTTCCATACAAAGGATTTTCGGAGAATTTTCTAATATTGAGCATTCTTCTGTTAAGTGAGTAGCAACCATCTTTTTAGCTCATGAGTTCAGATTTATAATAAAAGAGGCCAATGAAATTTTTGCGCACTATAGGGTGGATGCCGGCCGTCCTCCCTTAGAAAAAAGGTTCCTACCGATGTTCTTGTTAACAGGATCTCTGAACTTAATGATAATTTTGCTATCCAGAATAATGGGTTAGGTTTTCCCCTTGAACAAAGGCTCATGACTTTTGGCCAAAATAATGCTTATAATGATGAATTGGTTGTGCAATATGAGGGGCCAAAGGAGGAACCAATACCTCCCGAGCTTGATCTTGGGGACTTTTGTCCCATTAAATTTAGCCCTTTTGATTATTTTTGCTTTCCACAAAGAAAGATTGCTGCTTAACGTAGGGAGTATGAGATGAGTTTTCACGATTTACCTTATCATTATCATGATAACACCTAGATCTATTCTTGCTTTTATGCCTAGCTAGGGGCGTTAAACGATAGCGCTTGTTGGGAGGCAACCCAATTTTATTTTTGTTCCTTGATTTTTGGTTCTGTTTAGTAATAAATAATTCATCTAGCCTATGTTTAGATGTGGTTTTATGCTTTTAATTAGTGTTTGTGCCAAGTAGAACCTTTGGGAAGACTTGGGGAAAGTCTTTGCGATCTTGCTGTAAAAAACAGAAACTTTAGCGCTCATGAGATTTGCTGCCATTTTTTACTGGATAGTGAAATTAAGTTGATTATTTTTTAAGATGATTAATATATAAATTACTCACGTCCAGCAATTTATTTTAGAATTTTGGGGTTACAGAAGTATTCAAAACCTACAGATTACTACAGACTGTTCTGTTTTTGACAGATTCTGTTTTTCGTGTGTTGTTTGCTTATTTTGATGAATCTATGGCTAGTATCGGAGATTATGAACCATAGAGAAGTTGGAATACAGTATGTTTAACACCAATATAAATAAAGAATGAGTTCATTACAGTACCTTAAGTGGTGGTTTGTTTTCTTTTACTAACGGAGCTCATGATATTTTCTGTTTAAGTTTTGTGTTGTGAAGTTTTCAAGTTTTGGGTAAAGATTTGATGGATTATGGAACAAGGAGTGGCAAGATCCTAAGCTTGGGGATGCCCATGGAATCCCAAGGTAAAATACAAGGACAACCAAAAGCCTAAGCTTGGGGATGCCCCGTAAGGCATCCCCTCTTTCGTCTTCTTCTATCGGTAACTTTACTTGAGGCTATATTTTTATTCACCACATGATATGTGTTTTGCTTGGAGCGTCTTGTATGATTTGAGTCTTTGCTTTTTAGTTTACCACAATCATCCTTGATGTACACACCTTTTGGTAGAGACACACATGAATTGAAATTTATTAGAATACTCTATGTGCTTCACTTATATCTTTTGAGCTAGATAATTTTGCTCTAGTGCTTCACTTATATCTTTTAGAGCACGGTGGTGGTTTTATTTTATAGAAATTATTGATATCTCATGCTTCACTTATATTATTTTGAGAGTCCTTTAGAACAGCATGGTAATTTGCTTTGGTTATGAAACTAGTCCTAATATGATAGGCATCCAAGATGGGTATAATAAAAACTATCATAGAAAGTGCATTGAATACTATGAGAAGTTTGATACTTGATAATTGTTTTGAGATATAAAGGCGGTGATATTAGAGTGTGCTAGTTGAGTAATTGTGAATTTGAGAAATACTTGTGTTGAAGTTTGCAAGTCCCGTAGCATGCACATATGGTAACCTTGTGTAACAAATTTGAAACATGAGGTGTTCTTAGATTGTCTTCCTTATGAGTGGCGGTCGGGGACGAGCGATGGTCTTTTCCTACCAATCTATCCCCCTAGGAGCATGCGTGTAGTGCTTGGTTTTTGATGACTTGTATATTTTTGCAATAAGTATGTGAGTTCTTTATGACTAATGTTGAGTCCATGGATTATACGTACTCTCACCCTTCCATCATTGCTAGCCTCTTCGGTACCGTGCATTGCCCTTTCTCACCTTGAGAGTTGGTGCAAACTTCGCCGGTGCATCCAAACCCCGTGATATGATACACTCTATCACACATAGACCTCCTTATATCTTCCTCAAAACAGCCACCATACCTACCTATCATGGCATTTCCATAGCCATTTCGAGATATATTGCCATGCAACTTTCCACCGTTTCATTTATGACACGCTTCATCATTGTCATATTGCTTTGCATGATAATGTAGTTGACATCGTATTTGTGGCAAATCCACCATGCATAATTTTTCATACATGTCAATCTTGATTCATTGCCCTTCCGATACACCGCCGGAGGCATTCATATAGAGTCATATTTTGTTCTAGTATCGAGTTGTAATCATTGAGTTGTAAATAGATAGAAGTGTGATGATCATCATTAACATAGCATTGTCCCAAAAAAAGAGAAAGTCCAAATAAAAAAATAAAGGCCCAAAAAAAGAAAAAAAGGAAAAAAGAGGAAAGAAATAAAAGGGGCAATGCTACAATCTTTTTTTTCCACACTTGTGCTTCAAAGTAGCACCATGATCTTTATGATAGAGAGTCTCTTGTTTTGTCACTTTCATATACTAGTGGGAATTTTTCGTTATAGAACTTAGCTTGTATATTCCAACAATGGGCTTCCTCAAATGCCCTAGGTCTTCATGAGCAAGCAAGTTGGATGCACACCCACTTAGTTTCTTTTGTTGAGCTTTCATACATTTATAGCTCTAGTGCATCCGTTGCATGGCAATCCCTACTCCTTGCATTGACATCAATTGATGGGCATCTCCCTAGCCCGTTGATTAACCTCGTCAATGTGGGACTTTCTCCTTTTTTGTCTTCTCCACATGACCCCCTATCATTATTCTATTCCACCCATAGTGCTATATCCATGGCTCATGCTCATGTATTGCGTGAAAGTTGAAAAAAGTTTGAGATTACTTAAGTATGAAACAATTGCTTGGCTTGTCATTGGGGTTGTGCAAGATGAGAGCATTCTTGTGTGACAAAAATGAAGCATAACCAAGCTATATGATTTTGTAGGGATGAACTTTCTTTTGCCATGTTATTTTGAGAAGACATGATTGCTTAGTTAGTATGCTTGAAGTATTATTATTTTTATGTCAATATTAAACTTTTGTCTTGAATCTTTCGGATCTGAATATTCATGCCACAATAAAGAAAATTACATTGAGAATTATGCTAGGTAGCATTCCACATCAAAAATTCTGTTTTTATCATTTACCTACTCGAGGACGAGCAGGAATTAAGCTTGGGGATGCTTGATACGTCTCCAACGTATCTATATTTTTTGATTGTTCCATGCTATTATATTATCTGTTTTGGATGTTAATGGGCTTATTTATACACTTTTATATTATTTTTGGGACTAACCTACTAACCCAAGGCCCAGTGCAAATTGCTGTTTTTTTGCCTATTTCAGTGTTTTGCAGAAAAGGAATATCAAACAGAATCCAAACGGAATAAAACCTTCGAGAGAGTTATTTTTGGAACAAACGTGATCCAGGGGACTTGGAGTGGACGTCAAGAAACCAATGAGAAGGCCACGAGGCAGGGGGCGCCCCTACCCCCTAGGCGTGCCCTCCCCCTCGTGGCCCCTCGTGGCTCCACCGACCTACTTCTTCCTCCTATATATATTCATATACCCCGAAAATATCCAGGAGCACCACGAAACCCTATTTCCACCGCAGCAACCTTCTATACCCAAGAGATCCCATCTTGGGGCCTTTTCTGGAGCTCCGCCGGAGGGGAAATTGATCACGGAGGGCCTCTACATACACTCCATGGCCCCTCCGATGATGTGTGAGTAGTTTACCTCAGACCTTCGGGTCCATAGTTATTGGCTAGATGGCTTCTTCTTTCTCTTTGGATCTCAATACAATGTTCTCCTCGATCTTCTTGGAGATCTATTTGATGTAACTCTTTTTGCGATGTGTTTGTCGAGATCTGATGAATTGTGGGTTTATGATCAAGTTTATCTATGAACAATATTTGATTCTTCTCTGAAATCTTTTATGTATGATTGGTTATCTTTGCAAGTCTCTTTGAATTATCAGTTTGGTTTGGCCTACTAGATTGATCTTTCTTGCAATGGGAGAAGTGCTTAGCTTTGGGTTCAATATTGCGGTGTCCTTTCCCAGTGATAGCAGGGGTAGCAAGGCACATATTGTATTGTTTCCATTGAGGATAAAAGATGGGGTTTATATCATATTGCTTGAGTTTATCCCTCTACATCATGTCATCTTGCCTAATGCATTACTATGTTCTTATGAACTTAATACTCTAGATGCATGCTGGATAGCGGTCGATGTGTGGAGTAATAGTAGTAGATGCAAAATCGTTTTGGTCTACTTGTCGCGGACGTGATGCCTATATACATGATCATGCCTAGATATTCTCATAATTATGCACTTTTCTATCAATTGCTCGACAGTAATTTGTTCACCCACCGTAATACTTATGCTATCTTGAGAGAAGCCACTAGTGAAACCTATGGCACCCGGGTCTATTCTCCTTTATATTAATCTACCGTCAACAAGCTGTTTTCTATTACCGTTTATTTTGCATTCTTTATTTTCCAATCTATATCATAAAAATACCAAAAATATTTATCTTATTATTATTATCTCTATCAGATCTCACTCTCGTAAGTGACCGTGAAGGGATTAACAACCCCTTTATCGCATTGGTTGCGAGGTTCTTATTTGTTTGGGTAGGTACGATGGACTTGCATGTAGTCTCCTACTGGATTGATACCTTGGTTCTCAAAAACTGAGGGAAATACTTATGCTACTCTGCTACATCACCCTTTAGTCTTCAAGGGAAAACCAACGCAATGCTCAAGAGGTAGCAACACTGAAGCTGTGGCTGCTGGTGCAGATAATGTAGCTCTAGAAATAGGTACAAGCACTGCAGCAGACCTCTGACTCCTTGGTACTCACTGGAAAGCATCAGTAGTTGCCTTCCCTTTCCTCTCTTCTGCTTCCTCCTGGAGCTGCTCAACTGTAGTCTGTATCTCAGTTACCTTGAGGTCAAGATCATAAAATTTTGTCTCAACAATCCTCTCTAGGCTATCCTGATTCTGAGTCAGGGTGGCCAAGCCCTTCTCAATCCTCAGTGTAGCTTGAATCAGATAGCCCAATTGATCTTGTTTTGACTTGAGGAACACCTGAGATGCTTCTTCTGCACTTGGCATCCTTGCAGCTTTCTCTGCCTTAGCTTTGGCTCTCTTCTCTTGTGCTTGAGCTGATGACGGTTCATTCTCATTCATGACAACTTAATTATCTTCAAATTCAGGATATAGGGGTAGATGCTCCTTGTCCAACAAGTATGTTCCTGTGCCCATCTTAGAATTGATGAGCTCCTGAATATGTGGTTTTTAAACACCCTGCCACCGTCACTCGGCCGCAAACATTGAGATACTTGGTTTTTAAATTCTAGTAAATCCAGAACTTGTCTGAAATTCATGAAACCTGGCATGCTATCATGGAGCGGCATCAACATGCAGTGGTAAAAATTTGTTCCATTTGGGGCAGGTTTGGGTATAAGCTTCTCACAAACCTTAGCTTCTCACAACAAGCGTGATGGTTTCGGTAGGGAACGTGCCACCTTTGGGTACGAAACGATATCCGTTGCCTCTTATTGCTTTCAAAAGAATTCAAGTGTCAACATAGAACAACGGGAGTATTGTTTTCAATTTTGGAATTTTTCAGGGTTCGTCTGGACATTTTTATACATTAACTGGGTTTTCCAGACATTTTATGTGCATAATTCAAATTTGAACTACATGCACATTCTCCAGTGCATATAAACTGGTTGAAAAATCAAATATGTGTCCTTGGTTGCATGCTTAGGTCCCATGCAAGAAATGGGAATGAATTTCAAACACATTGCCACCGTCACTCGGCCGCAAACATTGAGATAATTGATTTTTAAATTCTAGTAAATCCAAAACTCATCTGAAATTCATGAAACTTGGCATGCTATCATGGAGTGGCATCAACATGTCGTGGTAAAAATTTTGTCCCATTTGGGGCAGGTTTGGGTATAAGCTTCTCACAAACCTTAGCTTCTCACAACAAGTGTGATGGTTTCGGTAGGGAACGTGTCACCTTTGGGGTCAAAACGATATCCGTTGCCTCTTATTGCTTTCAAAATTTTTCTAGTGTCAACGTAGAACAACAGGAGTGTTGTGTTTACTTTTGGAATTTGTCGGGGTTTGTTTGGGCAATTTTATACATTAACTAGGTTTTCTAGGCATTTCATGTGCATAATTCAAATTTGAACTACAAGCACAAGCTCCGGTGCATATAAATTGGTTGAAAAATCAAATATGTGTCCTTCGGGGCATGCTTAGGTCCCATGCAAGAAATGGGAATGAATTTCAAACACCAGGGCACTGTTGATTGCTGACAAAACATTGAGATACCTGGTTTTTATATTATAGTAAATCCAAAACTTGTCTGAAATTCATGAAACTTGGCATGCTATCATGGAGCGGCATCAACATGCCGTGGTAAAAATTTTGTCCCATTTGGGGTAGGTTTGGGTATAAGCTTCTCACAACAAGCGTGATGGTTTCGGTAGGGAACGTGCCACCTTTGGGTACGAAACGATATCCGTTGCCTCTTATTGCTTTCAAAAAAAATTCGAGTGTCAACATAGAACAACAGGAATGTTGTGTTTACTTTCGGAATTTTTCGGGGTTCGTTTGGACATTTTTATACATTAACTGGGTTTTCTAGGCATTTCATGTGCATAATTGAAATTTGAACTACATGCACAAGCTCCAATGCATATAAATTGGTTGAAAAATCAAATCTGTGTCCTTCGGGGCATGCTTAGGTCCCATGCAAGAAATGGGAATGAATTTCAAACACCAGGGCACTGTTGATTGCCGGCAAAACATTGAGATACTTTGTTTTTCAATTCTAGTAAATCCAAAACTCGTCTGAAATTCATGAAACTTGGCATGCTATAATGGAATGGCACCTGACATGCTGTGGTATTTTTTGTGTCCATTTTGAGAGAAGGCGCACTCGAATAACAACCAACAAAGGAACTTTGAAACAAATAGCTGCCACTGTAACATCTCAAACATTTTGTATAATTTAAATTGTGTGCGTTCTGTTAACCATTCACGTGACGCCACACCTCACTCTTTTAATGGCTAGGAGGTGCCGTGCGAACAGGTGCTTGAGTGCTTGACTAAACGGAAGGCGTGCCGACGGCTTCCCCAGGAAGCCAAGAGAAAATGTGCCGAGCAGGATTTCTGCAGCTCTTGATCGCAAACATTTTAGGTAGAACACTCGTATGCAAAGTAGTAGCCACCTATGCAATTATGCATGTAATAGTTTACTTTGGTGTGTGCAAATGCCATGGTTGTAGTAGCCACCTATGTAAGTGGATCTTTAATTTGGTTATGCAAGCATGTCCTTATAAGTGTGTATATAATGTTGTTGTTCTATATGCAATCCCATCGCACAACACACACACACACACACGTCTTATTAGCAGCAACCGTCTGTGTTATTATCGGTCTTCACACACATTTTTTATTACAGACCTGTTTGCCGCATATCACACACATCTTGTTAAGTTGAACCATTTCTGTTCTCATGTCTCAACGCAAACAGTTCATCCGAGTGAACCGCATGCCGTATATCGCACACACCTTCATCTAGCTGACCGTTTCTTTTGTGTTTCCTAATCACAAAAAGTTCAACCGAGTGAACTGTATGTTGTATATCGCACACACCTCCATCTGGCTGCCCGTTTCTTTTGTTCCTCCTCATTGCAAATAGTTAATTGAACTGAACCATATGCCCTGCATCACACACACAACTAAAATCTGTACCATGTTTGATGCATCCTCCATTGCAAACGTTTTACACCCTTTTTGATGGTTTTTTACATCACCGTCTGCGATTATGGCATCGCACACAATTTCGTCGAAGGGTCTCTGATCGTAGTGTCGCGTTAGCAGCATCCTGCAGTAGTGAAAGAATCACTCCAAAGTGAAGGAAATATGTCCTAGAGGCAATAATAAAGTTGTTATTTATATTTCCTCATATCATGATACATGTTTATTATTCATGCTAGAATTGTATTAACCGGAAACTTAGTACATGTGTAAATACATAGACAAACAGAGTGTCAATATTATGCCTCTACTTGACTAGCTCGTTAATCATAGATGGTTAGGTTTCCTAACCATAGACATGAGTTGTCATTTGATAAAGGGGATCACATCATTAGAGAATGATGTGATTGACTTGACCCATCTGTTAGCTTAGCATTATGATCGTTTAGTTTATTGCTATTGCTTTCTCCATAACTTATACATGTTCCTATGACTATGAGATTATGCAACTCCCGAATACCGGAGGAACACTTAGTGTGCTATCAAAAATCACAACGTAACTGGGTGATTATAAAGATTCTCTACAGGTGTCTCCGATGGTGTTTGTTGAGTTGGCATAGATCGAGATTAGGATTTGTCACTTCGATTGTCGGAGAGGTATCCCTGGGCCCTCTCGGTAATGCACATCACTATAAGCCTTGCAAGCAATGTGACTAATGAGTTAGTTATGGGATGTTACATTACGGAATGAGTAAAGAGACTTGCCGGTAATGAGATTGAACTAGGTATGATGATACCGATGATAGAATCTCGGGCAAGTAACATACCGATGACAAAGGGAACAACGTATGTTGTTATGCGGTTTGATCGATAAAGATCTTCGTAGAATATGTAGGAACCAATATGAGAATCCAGGTTCCGCTATTGGTTATTGACCGGAGATGTGTCTTGGTCATGTTTACATAGTTCTTGAACCCGTAGGGTCCGCACGCTTAATGTTCGATGATGATCGGTATTATGAGTTTACGTGTTTTGATGTACCGAAGGTAGTTCAGAGTCCCGGATGTGATCACAGACATAACGAGGCGTCTCGAAATGGTCGAGACATGAAGATTGACATATTGGAAGGTTATGTTTGGACACCGAAATGGTTTCGGATGAGTTCGGGCATACACCGGAGTACCGGAGGGTTACCGGAACCCCCCGGGGGCTTAATGGGCCTACTTAGTGGAAGAGAGAGGAGGCAGCCAAGAGGTGGGGGTGCCCCCCCAAGCCCAATCCGAATTGGTAGGGGGGCCGCCCCCTTTCCTTCTTCTCCTCTTCCCCTTCCTCCCCCCTCCTATTAGGACTAGGAAAGGGGGGAAACCTACTCCTAGTAGAAGTAGGAATCCCCCCTTGGAGCGCACCATAGGGCCGGCCGGCCCCCTCCTCCCCTCCTTTATATACAGGGGAGGGGGCACCCCATAGACACACAAGTTGACAATTGTTGTAGCCGTGTGCGGTGCCCCCTCCACAAATACACACCCCGATCATATCGTCGTAGTGCTTAGGCGAAGCCCTGCGCCGGTAACTTCGTCATCACCATCAACACACTGTAGTGCTGATGAAACTCTCCCTCGGCCTTAACTAGATCAAGATTATGAGGGACGTCACTGAGCTGAACGTGTGCAGATCGCGGAGGTGTCGTGCATTCGGTACTTGATCGGTTGGATCACGAAGACGTTCGTCTACATCAACCGCGTTTCTTAACGCTTCCGCTTTCGGTCAACGAGGGTACGTAGACATACTCTCCCCTCTCGTTGCTATGCATCCCTAGATAGATCTTGCGTGATCGTAGGAATTTTTTTGAAATACTGCGTTCCCCAACAGTGGCATCTGAGCCAGGTCTATGCGTAGATGTTATATGCACGAGTAGAAAACAAAGGAGTTGTGGGCGTGGGTATATACATATTGCTTGCCGTTACTAGTTGTTTCTTGATTCGGAGGTATTGTTGGATGAAGCGGCCCGAACCAAAATTACATGACCGCATTCATGAGACTGGTTCTACCGACGTGCTTTGCACACAGGTGGCTGGCGGGTGCCTGTTTCTCCAACTTTAGTTGAATCAGATTCAATGATCAGGGTTCTTTTTGAAGATCAAAAAGCAATCATTATACCATGTTGTGGTTTTTATGCCGTAGGTAAAAACGGTTCTTGCTAAGCCCGTAGCAGCCACGTAAAAGTTGCAACAACAAAGTAGAGGACGTCTAACTTGTTTATGCAGGGCATGTTGTGATGTGATATGGTCAAGACATGATGAGATATAAATTGTTGTATAAGATGATCATGTTTTGCTAAAGCTATAGGCAACTGGTAGGAGCCTTATGGTTGTCTCTTTATTGCATAAGATGCAAGCGCCATATAATTGCTTTACTTTATTGATGACCCACAAGTATAGGCGATCTATCATAGTCCTTTTGATAAGTAAGAGTGTCAAACCCAACGAGGAGCAGAAGGAAATGATAAGCGGTTTCCAGCAAGGTATTCTCTGCAAGTACTGAAATAAGTGGTAACAAATAGTTTTGTGATAGGATAATTTGTAACGAGCAACAAGTAGCAAAAGTAAATGAAGTGCAACAAGGTGGCCCAATCCTTTTTGTAGCAAAGGACAAGCCTGGAAAAACTCTTATATAGAGAAAAGTGCTCCCGAGGACACATGGGAATATCGTCAAGCTAGGTTTCATCATGATCATATGATTCGTGTTCGGTACTTTGATAATTTGGTATGTGGGTGGACCGGTGCTTGGGTATTGTCCTTACTTGGACAAGCATCCCACTTATGATTAACCTCTATTGCAAGCATCCGCAACTACAACAAAAGTATTAAGGTAAACCTAACCATAGCATGAAACATATGGATCCAAATCAGCCCCTTACGAAGCAACGCATAAATTAGGGTTTAAGCTTCTGTCACTCTGGCAACCCATCATCTACTTATTACTTCCCAATGCCTTCCTCTAGGCCCTAATAATGGTGAAGTGTTATGTAGTCGACGTTCACATAACACCACTAGAGGAGAGACAACAAAATATCGAATGAATACCAAATTCACATGACTACTAATAGCAAGACTTCTCCCATGTCCTCAGGAACAAACATAACTACTCACAAAGCATATTCATGTTCATAATAAGAGGGGTATTAATATGCATATAGGATCTGAACATATGATCTTCCACCAATTAAACCAACTAGCATCAACTACAAGGAGTAATTAACACTACAAGCAACCCACAGGTACCAATCCCAGACTTGGAGATAAGAATTGGATACAAGAGATGAACTAGGGTTTTGAGAGGAGATGGTGCCAGTGAAGATGTCGATGGAGATTTCCCTCTCCCGATGAGAGGAGCGTTGGTGATGATGATGATGATGATTTCCCCCTCCCTGAGGGAAGTTTCCCCAACAGAACAGCTCTGCCGGAGCCCTAGATTGGATCCGCCAAGGTTCCGCCTCGTGGCGGCGGAGTTTCGTCCGAGAAGATGGCTTATGATTTTTTTCCTCATCGAAAGACTTCATATAGCATAAGAAGGACATCGGAGGGCCACCAGGGGGCCCATGAGGTAGGGGGCGCGCCCAGGGGGTAGGGCACACCCCCACCCTCGTGGGCAGGGTGTGGCCCCCCTGGTAAACTTCTTGTGCTCAGTATTTTTTATATATTCTGAAATTGACTTGTGTGAAGTTTCAGGACTTTTGGAGCTGTGAAGAATAGGTTTCTAATATTTGCTCCTTTTCCAGCCCAGAATCCCAGCTGCCGACATTCTCCCTTTTTATATAAACCTTGTAAAATAAGAGAGAATAGGCATAAGTATTGTGACATAATGTGTAATAACAGCCCATAATGCAATAAATATCGATATAAAAGCATGATGCAAAATGGACGTATCAACTCCCCCAAGCTTAGACCTCGCTTGTCCTCAAGCGAAAGCCGAAATCGAAAAATATGTCCACATGTTTAGATATAGAGGTGTCGATAAAAGTAAAATACGGACATGAGGGCATCATGATCATTCTTAGAACATCAACTTACATAATTCTTGTCATATGATTTCTTATGCTAGAGTAATAATTCAATCACAATTTCAAGTATGAATCATAAACTTCATTGAAAACTAACAAACTATAATCTCAGTCATTGGAGCAATTGCAATTTATCATAACATAGGAAAGAGTCAATATAAGAGCATTTCAGCAAGTCCACATACTCAACTATCATATGGTCTTTCACAATTGCTGACACTCACACAATACTTATGGGTATGGTGTTTTAATCGGACACAGAGAAAGATAGGGGCTTATAGTTTTGCCTCCCAACGTTTTACCTCAAGGGTAATGTCAACAATAATAGTTCATGAAAACTCACATCCAATTAGCCATATATACCAGGGTCTTTCCAACATACTATGCTTGCCAAAGGATAAAATGTAAAAAGGAAGGGTGAAGATCACCATGACTCTTATGCAAGGTAGGAGATAAAAGTAAAAGATAGGCCCTTCGCAGAGGGAAGCAGAGGTTGTCATGCGCTTTTATGGTTGGATGCACAAAATCTTAGTGCGAAAGAATGTCACTTTATATTGCCAATTGTGATATGGACCTTTATTATGCAGTCTATCACTTTTATTTCTTCCATATCACACGATCGTATAAAGCTTATTTTCTCCCACACTAATAAGTCATACATATTTAGAGAGCAATTTTTATTGCTTGCACCGATGACAACTTACTTGGAGGATCTTACTCAATCCATAGGTAGGTATGGTGGACTCTCATGGCAAAACTGGTTTAAGGGTATTTGGAAGCACAAGTAGTATCTCTACTTGGTGCAATGAATTTGTCTAGCAAGAGGGGGAAAGGCAAGCTCAACCATGTTGGATGATCCATGACAATATAATTTATCTCAGATGTAAGAAAACATAACCCATTACATTGTCTTCCTTGTCCAACGTCAACTCTTTAGCATGTCATATTTTAATGAGTGCTCACAATCATAAAAGATGTCCAAGATAGTGTATTTATATGTGAAGACCTCTCTTTCTTTATTACTTCCTATTAATTGCAACGATGACCAAAACCATGTTTGTCAACTCTCAACAACTTTTATTCATCATAATTTTCTATGTGAGCTCATTACTCTCCATAAGATCCATATGATCTCTTTGTTTCTTTTTATTTCTTTCTCTTTTCTTTTATTCACTTAGGATCATGGAAAAATAATCAAGCCCTTGACTCAACACTAATCTTTATTATATATAGCTCACGGACTCGATTACATAGAGGGATAATAAAGCAAAACTCAAAACTAGATCATGCCATAAACTTTATTCTACTAGATCAAGATATTACCAAAAGGATCGAACTAAGAAAAACGGTAAAGATAAAAGTGATGGTGATACAATACCGGGGCACTCCCCCAAGCTTGGCAGTTGCCAAGGGGAGTGCCCATACCAGATACTCAATTCTTCTTTATTGGTGGAGAAGGTGATGGTTTTGTTGATGGCGTAGGTTTCTTCCTTAATTTACGCTTGAGGACAGAGTTTTGTTCCCTTAGGTCATCGATCTCCTGCTCCAGGCTTAGTATCTTTTTGCATAGATCCTGCTTGTTTTCCTACAAGAGGCAAAAAGGGATAAACTCAATCTTAGGTTTCTTTACTCTATCCGGGAGGCTTGACTTTTTGAACTCCACATGCATGTCCCCAGGTTGAGGTAATAGGACTTCGTCTTCTTCTGAGCTCATCTCCTCCCTTCCCTTGGGTTCATAGTCCTCTTCTTCTTCCGTAGTCCAACCACAATGCTCCACTGAAAGAAATATGCCCTAGAGGCAATAATAAAGTTATTATTTATTTCCTTATATCATGATAAATGTTTATTATTCATGCTAGAATTGTATTAACCGGAAACATAATACTTGTGTGAATACATAGACAAACAAAGTGTCACTAGTATGCCTCTACTTGACTAGCTCGTTAATAGAAGATGGTTATGTTTCCTAACCATAAACAAAAGAGTTGTTATTTGATTAACGGGATCACATCATTAGGAGAATGATGTGATTGACATGACCCATTCCATTAGCTTAGCACCCGATCGTTTAGTATGTTGCTATTGCTTTCTTCATGACTTATACATGTTCCTATGACTATGAGATTATGCAACTCCCATTTGCCGGAGGAACACTTTGTGTGCTACCAAACGTCACAACGTAACTGGGTGATTATAAAGGAGCTCTACAGGTGTCTCCAAAGGTACATGTTGGGTTGGCGTATTTCGAGATTAGGATTTGTCACTCCGATTGTCGGAGAGGTATCTCCGGGCCCTCTCGGTAATGCACATCACATAAGCCTTGCAAGCATTGCAACTAATGAGTTAGTTGTGAGATGATGTATTACGGAACGAGTAAAGAGACTTGCCGGTAACGAGATTGAACTAGGTATTAAGATACCGACGATCGAATCTCGGGCAAGTAACATACCGATGACAAAGGGAACAACGTATGTTGTTATGCGGTCTGACCGATAAAGATCTTCGTAGAATATGTAGGAGCCAATATGGGCATCCAGGTCCCGCTATTGGTTATTGACCGGAGACGTGTCTCGATCATGTCTACATTGTTCTCGAACCTGTAGGGTCCGCACGCTTAAGGTTACGATGACAGTTATATTATGAGTTTATGCATTTTGATGTACCGAAGGTTGTTCGGAGTCCCGGATGTGATCACGGACATGAAGAGGAGTCTCGAAATGGTCGAGACATAAAGATTGATATATTGGAAGCCTATGTTTGGATATCGGAAATGTTCCAGGTGAAATCGGGATTTTACCGGAGTACCGGGAGGTTACCGGAACCCCCCGGGGAGCTAGATGGGCCTTAATGGGCCTTGGTGGAAAAGAGAAGAGGCAGCCCATAGTGGGCCGCGCGCCCCCCCTCCCTTGGTCCGAATTGGACAAGGAGAGGGGGCCGGCCCCTCTCTCTCTTTCCCCCCCTCCGCGAGTCCTATTCCAACTAGGATTGGGGGGGGGGAATCCTACTCCCAGAGGGAGTAGGACTCTCCTGGCGCGCCCTATGTGGCCGACCAGCCTCCCCCCTTTGGTCCTTTATATACTGAGGCAGAGGCACCCTAGAGACACACAAGTTGATCCACGTGATCTTATTCTTAGCCGTGTGCGGCGCCCCCAGCCACCGTAGTCCTCGATAATATTGTAGCGGTGCTTAGGCGAAGCCCTGCAGCAATAGTACATCAAGATCGTCACCACGCCGTCGTGCTGACGGAACTCTTCCCCGACACTTTGCTGGATCGGAGTCCGGGGATCGTCATCAAGTTGAACGTGTGCTAAAACTCGGAGGTGCCGTAGTTTCTGTGCTTGATCGGTCGGGCCGTGAAGACGTACGACTACATCAACCAAACGCTTCCGTTGTCGATCTACAAAGGGTACGTAGATCACACTCTCCCCTCGTTGCTATGCATCACCATGATCTTGCGTGTGCGTAGGAATTTTTTTTGAAATTACTACGAAACCCAACAGGGGCATCAGAGCCTGGTTTTATATGTTGATGTTATATGCACGAGTAGAACACAAGTGAGTTGTGGGCGATATAAGTCATACTGCTTACCAGCATGTCATACTTTGGTTCGGCGGTATTGTTGGACGAAGCGGCCCGGACCGACATTATGCGTACGCTTACGCGAGACCAGTTCTCCCGACGTGCTTTGCACATAGGTGGCTTGCGGGTGACAGTTTCTCCAACTTTAGTTGAGTCGAGTGTGGCTACGCCCGGTCCTTGCGAAGGTTAAAACAACACCAACTTGACAAACTATCGTTGTGGTTTTGATGCGTAGGTAAGATTGGTTCTTGCTTAAGCCCGTAGCAGCCACGTAAAACTTGCAACAACAAAGTAGAGGACGTCTAACTTGTTTTTGCAGGGCATGTTGTGATGTGATATGGTCAAGACATGATGCTAAATTTTATTGTATGAGATGATCATGTTTTGTAACCGAGTTATCGGCAACTGGCAGGAGCCATATGGTTGTCGCTTTATTGTATGCAATGCAATCACGCTGTAATGCTTTACTTTATCACTAAACGGTAGCGATAGTCGTGGAAGCACAAGCTCGGCGAGACGACAACGATGCTAGGATGGAGATCAAGGTGTCGCGCCGGTGACGATGGTGATCACGACGGTGCTTCGGAGATGGAGATCACAAGCACAAGATGATGATGGCCATATCATATCACTTATATTGATTGCATGTGATGTTTATCTTTTATGCATCTTATCTTGCTTTGATTGACGGTAGCATTATAAGATGATCTCTCACTAATTATCAAGAAGTGTTCTCCCTGAGTATGCACCGTTGCGAAAGTTCTTCGTGCCGAGACACCACGTGATGATCGGGTGTGATAGGCTCTACGTTCAAATACAACGGGTGCAAAATAGTTGCACACGCGGAATACTCAGGTTATACTTGACGAGCCAAGCATATACAGATATGGCCTCGGAACACGGAGACCGAAAGGTCGAGCGTGAATCATATAGTAGACATGATCAACATAGTGATGTTCACCAATGAAACTACTCCATCTCATGTGATGATCGGACATGGTTTAGTTGATTTGGATCACGTGATCACTTAGAGGATTAGAGGGATGTCTATCTAAGTGGGAGTTCTTAAGTAATATGATTAAATTGAACTTAAATTTATCATGAACTTAGTCCTGGTAGTATTTTGCAAATCATGTTGTAGATCAATAGCTCGCGTTGTTGCTTCCCTGTGTTTATTTTGATATGTTCCTAGAGAAAATTGTGTTGAAAGATGTTAGTAGCAAAGATGCAGATTGGATCCGCGATCTGAGGTTTATCCTCATTGCTGCACAGAAGAATTATGTCATTGATGCACCGCTAGGTGACAGACCTATTGCAGGAGCAGATGCAGACGTTATGAACGTTTGGCTAGCTCAATATGATGACTTCTTGATAGTTTAGTGCACCATGCTTAATGGCTTAGAATCGGGACTTCAAAGACGTTTTGAACGTCATGGAGCATATGAGATGTTCCAGAAGTTGAAGTTAATACTTCAAGGAAATACCCGAGTTGAGAGATATGAAGTCTCCAACAAGTTCTATAGCTAAAAGATGGAGGAGAATCGCTCAACTAGTGAGCATGTGCCCAGATTGTCTGAGTACTACAATCGCTTGAATCAAGTGGGAGTTAATCTTCCAGATAAGATAGTGATTGACAGAATTCTCTAGTCACCATCACCAAGTTAGTAGAACTTCATGATGAACTATGATATGCAAGGGATAACGAAAACGATTCCCAAGCTCTTCGTAATGCGGAAATTGATGACGGTAGAAATCGAGAAAAACATCAAGTGTTGATGGTAGACAAGACCACTAGTTTCAAGAAAAAGGGCAGAGGGAAGAAGGGGAACTTCAAGAAGAACATCAAGCAAGTTGCTGCTCAAGTGAAGAAGCCCAAGTCTGATCCTAAGCCTGAGACTAAGTGCTTCTACTGCAAAGGGACTGGTCACTGGAAGCGGAACTACCCCAAGTGATTGGCAGATAAGAAGGATGGCAAAGTGAACATAAGTATATTTGATATACATGTTATTGATGTGTACTTTACTAGTGTTTATAGCAACCCCTCAGTATTTGATACTAGTTCAGTTGCTAAGATTAGTAACTCGAAACGGGAGTTGCAGAATAAACAGAGACTAGTTAAGGGTGAAGTGACGATGTGTGTTGGAAGTGGTTCCAAGATTGATATGATCATCATCGCACACTCCCTATAAATTCGGGATTAGTGTTGAACCTAAATAAGTGTTATTTGGTGTTTACATTGAGCATGAATATGATTTGATCATGTTTATTGTAATACGGTTATTCATTTAAGTAAGAGAATAAATTGTTGTTCTGTTTACATGAATAAAACCTTATATGGTTACACACCCAATGAAAATAGTTCATTGGATCTCGATTGTAATGATACACATAATCATAATATTGAAACCAAAAGATACAAAGTTAATAATGATAGTACAACTTATTTGTAGCACTGCCGTTTAGGTCATATTGGTGTAAATCGCATGAAGAAACTCCATGCTGATGGGATTTTGGAATCACTTGATTATGAATCACTTGATGCTTGCGAACCATGCCTCATGGGCAAGATGACTAAAACTCCGTTCTCCGGAGCGAGCAACTGACTTATTGGAAATAATACATACTGATGTATGCGGTGCAATGAGTGTTAAGGCTCACGGCAAGTATCATTATTTTCTGAACTTCACAGATGATTTGAGCAGATATGGGTATATCTACTTGATGAAACATAAGTCTGAAACATTTGAAAAAGTTCAAAGAATTTCAGAGTGAAGTGGAAAATCATCGTGACAAGAAAATAAAGTTTCTACGATCTGATCGCGGAGACAAATATTTGAGTTACGAGTTTGGTCTTCAATTAAAACAATGTGGAATAGTTTCACAAACTCATGCCACATGGAACACCACAGCATAATGGTGTGTCCGAACGTCATAACCGTACTTTATTGGATATAGTGCAATCTATGATGTCTCTTACCGATCTACCACTATCGTTTTGGGGTTATGCATTAGAGACAGCTGCATTCATGTTAAATAGGGCACCATCTAAGTCCGTTGAGACGACACAATCTGAACTGTGGTTTGGCAAGAAACCAAAGTTGTCGTTTCTTAAAGTTTGGGGTTGTGATGCTTATATGAAAAAGTTTCATCCTAATAAGCTCAAACCCAAATCGGAGAAATATGTCTTCATAGGATACCCAAAGGAGACTGTTGGGTACACCTTCTATCACAAATCCGAAGGCAAGACTTTTGTTGCTAAATTCGGAGTTTTTCTAGAGAAGGAGTTTCTCTCGAAAGAAGTGAGTGGGAGGAAAGTAGAACTTGATGAGGTAACTGTACCTGCTCCCTTATTGGAAAGTAGTTCATCACAGAAATCTGTTCCTGTGACTACTACACCAATTAGTGAGGAAGCTAATGATGATGATCATGTAACTTCAGATCAAGTTACTACCGAATCTCGTAGGTAAACCAGAGTGAGATCTGCACCAGAGTGGTACAGTAATCCTGTTCTGGAAATCATGTTACTAGACCATGACGAACTTGCGAACTATGAGGAAGCGATGATGAGCCCAGATTCCGCGAAATGGTTAGAGGCCATAAAATCTGAGATATGATCCATGTATGAGAACAAAGTATGGACTTTGATGGATTTGCCCGATGATCGTCAAGCCATAGAAAATAAATGGATCTTCAAGAGGAAGACGGACACTGATAGTAGTGTTACTATCTACAAAGCTAGAATTGTCGCAAAAGGTTTTCGACAAGTTCAAGGTGTTGACTACGATGAGGTTTTCTCACTCATATATATGCTTAAGTCTGTCCGAATCATGTTAGCAATTGCCGCATTTTATGAAATCTGGCAAATGGATAAACAAAACTGCATTCCTTAATGGATTTCTTAAAGAAGAGTTGTATATGATGCAACCAGAAGGTTTTGTCAATCCTAAAGGTGTTAACAAAATATGCAAGCTCCAACGATCCATCTATGGACTGGTGCAAGCATCTCGGAGTTGGAATATACGCTTTGATAAGTTGATCAAAGCATATAGTTTTATACAGACTTGTGGTGAAGCCTGTATTTACAAGAAAGTGAGTGGGAGCACTACAACATTTCTGATAAGTATATGTGAATGACATATTGTTGATCGGAAATAATGTAGAATTATTCTGCAAAGCATAAAGGAGTGTTTGAAAGGAGTTTTTCAAAGAACGACCTCGGTGAAGTTGCTTACATATTAAGCATCAAGATCTATAGAGATAGATCAAGACGCTTGATAAGTTTTTCAATGAGTACATACCTTGACAAGATTTTGAAGTAGTTCAAAATGGAACAGTCAAAGAAAGAGTTCTTGCCTGTGTTGCAAGGTGTGAAATTGAGTAAGACTCAAAGCCCGACCACGGTAGAAGATAGAAATAGAATGAAAGTCATTCCCTATGCCTCAGCCATAGGTTCTATAAAGTATGCCATGATGTGTACCAGATCTATTGTATACCCTACACTGTGTTAAGCAAGGGAGTACAATAGTGATCTAAGAGTAGATCACTGGACAACGGTCAAAATTATCCTTAGTGGAATAAGGAAATATTTCTCAATTATGGAGGTGACAAAAAGGTTCATCGTAAAAAGTTATGTCGATGCAAGTTTTGACACAGATCTGGATGACTCTAAGTCTCGATCTAGATACATATTGAAAGTGGGAGCAATAAGCTAGAGTAGCTCCGTGCAGAGCATTGTTGACATAGAAATTCGCAAAATACTTACGGATCTGAATGTGACAGACCCGTTGACTAAAATTATCTCACAAGCAAAACATGATCACACCTTAGTACTCTTTGGGTGTTAATCACATAGCGATGTGAACTAGATTACTGACTCTAGTAAACCCTTTGGGTGTTGATCACATATCAATGTGAACTATGGGTGTTAATCACATGGTAATGTGAACTATTGCTGTTAAAATCACATGGCGATGTGAACTAGATTATTGACTCTAGTGCAAGTGGGAGACTGAAGGAAATATGCCCTAGAGGCAATAATAAAGTTATTATTTATTTCCTTATATCATGATAAATGTTTATTATTCATGCTAGAATTGTATTAACCGGAAACATAATACTTGTGTGAATACATAGACAAACAAAGTGTCACTAGTATGCCTCTACTTGACTAGCTCGTTAATCGAAGATGGTTATGTTTCCTAACCATAAACAAAAGAGTTGTTATTTGATTAATGGGATCACATCATTAGGAGAATGATGTGATTGACATGACCCATTCCATTAGCTTAGCACCCGATCGTTTAGTATGTTGCTATTGCTTTCTTCATGACTTATACATGTTCCTGTGACTATGAGATTATGCAACTCCCGTTTGCCGGAGGAACACTTTGTGTGCTACCAAACGTCACAACGTAACTGGGTGATTATAAAGGAGCTCTACAGGTGTCTCCAAAGGTACATGTTGGGTTGGCGTATTTCGAGATTAGGATTTGTCACTCCGATTGTCGGAGAGGTATCTCCGGGCCCTCTCGGTAATGCACATCACATAAGCCTTGCAAGCATTGCAACTAATGAGTTAGTTGTGAGATGATGTATTACGGAACGAGTAAAGAGACTTGCCGGTAACGAGATTAAACTAGGTATTAAGATACCGACGATCGAATCTCGGGCAAGTAACATACCGATGACAAAGGGAACAACGTATGTTGTTATGCGGTCTAACCGATAAAGATCTTCGTAGAATATGTAGGAGCCAATATGGGCATCCAGGTCCCTCTATTGGTTATTGACTGGAGACGTGTCTCGATCATGTCTACATTGTTCTCGAACCCGTAGGGTCCGCACGCTTAAGGTTACGATGACAGTTATATTATGAGTTTATGCATTTTGATGTACCGAAGGTTGTTCGGAGTCCCGGATGTGATCACGGACATGACGAGGAGTCTCGAAATGGTCGAGACATAAAGATTGATATATTGGAAGCCTATGTTTGGATATCGGAAATGTTCCGGGTGAAATCAGGATTTTACCGAAGTACCGGGAGGTTACGGGAACCCCCCGGGGAGCTAGATGGGCCTTAATGGGCCTTGGTGGAAAAGAGAAGAGGCAGCCCATAGTGGGCCGCGCCCCCCCTCCCTTGGTCCGAATTGGACAAGGAGAGGGGGCCGGCCCCTCTCTCTCTTTTCCCCCTCCGCGAGTCCTATTCCAACTAGGATTGGGGGGGGAATCCTACTCCCAGAGGGAGTAGGACTCTCCTGGCGCGCCCTATGTGGCCGGCCAGCCTCCCCCCTTTGGTCCTTTATGTACTGAGGCAGAGGCACCCTATAGACACACAAGTTGATCCACATGATCTTATTCTTAGCCGTGTGCGGCGCCCCCAGCCACCGTAGTCCTCGATAATATTGTAGCGGTGCTTAGGCGAAGCCCTGCAGCAATAGTACATCAAGATCGTCACCACGCCATCGTGCTGACGGAACTCTTCCCCGACACTTTGCTGGATCGGAGTCCGGGGATCGTCATCGAGCTGAACGTGTGCTAAAACTCGGAGGTGCCGTAGTTTCGGTGCTTGATCGGTCGGGCCGTGAAGACGTACGACTACATCAACCAAACGCTTCCGTTGTCGATCTACAAAGGGTACGTAGATCACACTCTCCCCTCGTTGCTATGCATCACCATGATCTTGCATGTGCGTAGGAATTTTTTTTGAAATTACTACGAAACCCAACATCCACATCCCCATAGACCTTAGGATCTACAAGGTAATCAACCACATAGCTTTCTCCTTCCGAATCCTGGGACGACATGTTGCTCTAATCTGCAGCAGGATAGCTCGAAACAAAAACAGAGAATATTTGCGTGATACAGGAGTCAAAACCTTCGGGAGATTATATAATGAATTTTTACCGACCAAAATACGTGTCGTGTAAGAAAATGGAGTCCGGAGAGCGCACGAGATGCCCACGAGGTAGGGGGCGCGCCCAGGAGGGTAGGGCGCGCCCTCCACCCTCGTGGTGCCCTCGTGTCCTTCCCGGACTGCTTGTTATTTTTCTAAATATTCCAAAACGGAGAAATATTGCCTTAAAAACTGTTTTGGAGTCGGTTTACTTACCGTACCACATACCTATTCCTTTTCGGAGTCTGAAACGTTCCGAAAAGTGTCCCTTATGTATTCCTCCAGGGTTACGGTTTCAATAACATTGGTTTCAACATTTATGGGATTACCTGAGATATAATGTTTGATTCTTTGACCGTTCACCACCTTCGGATTTGTGCCTTCGAAGTTGTTGATTTTTATGGCACCGGAACGATAAACCTCCTCGATAACGTAAGGACCTTCCCATTTAGAGAGAAGTTTTCCTGCAAAAAATCTTAAACAAGAGTTGTATAGCAATACATAATCACCTACATTAAACTCACGCTTTTGTATCCTTTTATCATGCCATCTTTTAACTTTTTCTTTAAACAACTTGGCATTTTCGTAGGCTTGGGTTCTCCATTCATCGAGTGAGCTAATATCAAATAACCTCTTCTCACTGGCAAGTTTAAAATCATAATTGAGCTCTTTAATATCCCAATATGCCTTGTGTTCTAGTTCGAGAGGTAAGTGACATGTTTTTCCATAAACCATTTTATACGGAGACGTACCCATAGGATTTTTATATGCAGTTCTATAGGCCCATAATGCATCATCAAGTTTCTTGGACCAATTCTTTCTAGACCTATTGACAGTCTTTTGCAAAATTAATTTGAGCTCTCTATTACTCAATTCTACTTGACCACTTGATTGAGGGTGATAAGGGGATGCAATTCTATGATTAACATCATATTTAACAAGCATTTTACGGAAAGCACCATGAATAAAATGTGAACCACCATCAGTCATTAAATATCCAGGGACTCCAAACCTTGGAAAAATAGCTTCTTTAAGCATCTTAATAGAGGTGTTATGATCAGCACTACTAGTTGGAATAGCTTCTAACCACTTAGTAACGTAATCAACAGCAACTAAAATATGTGTATATCCATTAGAGGTAGGAAAAGGTCCCATATAATCAAAGCCCCAAACATCAAATGGTTCAATAACGAGTGAATAGTTCATAGGCATTTCTTGACGTCTACTAATATTACCAATTCTTTGACATTCATCACAAGATAAGACAAACTTACGGGCATCTTTGAAGAGAGTAGGCCAATAAAAACCAGATTGCAATACCTTATGTGTAGTTCTATCTCCAGCATGGTGTCCTCCATAAGCTTCGGAGTGACACTTGCATAGGATCTATTCCTATTCATGCTCAGGTACAGAACGTCTAATAACACCATCTACTCCTTCTTTATAAAGATGTGGGTCATCCCGAAAGTAATGTCTCAAATAATAGAAGAACTTTTTCTTTTGCTGGTATGTGAAACTAGGTGGTATGAATTTGGCAATAATGTAATTAGCATAATCAGCATACCATGGAGCAGTATGAGAAGCATTTATGACATTTAATTGCTCATCAGGAAAGCTATCATCAATAGGTAGTGGGTCATCAAGCACATTTTCTAACCTAGACAAGTTGTCTGCAACGGGGTTCTCAGCTCCCTTTCTATCAACAATATGTAAATCAAATCTTGTAGCAATAGAACCCATCTAATAAGTCTAGGTTTAACATCTTTCTTTTCCATAAGATATTTAATAATAGCATGATCAGTGTGAATAGTTACTTTAGAATCAACAATATAAGGTCTGAACTTATCACAAGCAAATACAACTGCTAAGAATTCTTTTTCGGTAGTAGCATAATTTCTTTGAGCATTGTCTAGGGTTTTACTAGCATATTGAATAACTTTTAATTTCTTATCAACTCTTTGCCCTAGAACAACACCTATAGCATAATCACTAGCATCACACATAATTTAAAAGGGTAAATTCCAATCAGGTGGTTGAACAATAGGTGCAGAAATCAATGCTTTCTTAAGTATTTCAAATGCTTCTACACAATCATCATCAAAGACAAATGGCATATCTTTTTGTAATAAATTAGTCAGAGGCCGAGAAATTTTTGAGAAGTCCTTAATGAACCTCCTATAAAATCCGGCGTGACCAAGGAAACTTCTTATACCTTTGATGTCCTTGGGGCATGGCATCTTTTCAATAGCATCAACCTTGGCTTTATCAACTTCAATACCTCTTTCGGAAACTTTATGCCCCAAGACAATACCTTCATTAACCATAAAGTGGCACTTTTCCCAATTCAAGACAAGATTAGTTTCTTCACATCTCTGCAAAACTCGATCAAGGTTGCTTAAGCAATAATCAAAAGAAGATCCATAGACGGAGAAATCATCCATGAAAACCTCACAAATCTTTTCACAAAAGTCAGAGAATATAGCCATCATGCATCTTTGAAAGGTAGCAGGTGCATTACATAAACCAAAAGGCATACGTCTATAAGCAAAAGTACCAAAAGGGCAAGTAAAAGTAGTCTTTGATTGATCCTTGGCTGACACAGGTATTTGAGAGAAACCAGAATAACCATCTAGAAAGCAAAAATGTGTATGTTTGGATAATCTTTCTAGCATTTGATCGATAAAAGGTAAGGGGTAATGATCCTTTTTAGTGGCCTTATTTAATTTGTGGAAGTCAATTACCATCCTATAACCTGTAATAATTCTTTGAGGAATCAATTCATATTTATCATTAGGAACGACAGTAATACCTCCCTTCTTAGGGACACAATGGACAGGACTTGCCCACTGACTATCAGCAATGGGATAGATTATACCTGCCTCAAGGAGCTTTAGTATTTCCTTTCTTACCACTTCTTTCATTTTAGGATTCAGCCGTCGTTGATGATCACGAACTGGTTTAGCATCTTCTTCCAAATTTATTTTATGTTGACATAGAGTGGGACTAATGCCCTTAAGATCCTCAAGAGTATACCCAATAGCAGCACGATGCTTCTTCAGAGTTTTCAATAATCTCTCTTCCTCATGCTCTGAAAGGTTAGCACTAATAATAACAGGACATATCTTTTTCTCATCAAGATAAGCATATTTAAGAGTATCAGGCAACGGTTTAAGCTCAAACACGGGATCCCCCTTGGGTGGAGGAGGATCCCCTAGGATTTTAACATGCAAATTGTGTTTCAGAATAGGTTCCTATTTAAAGAATACTTCATCTATTTCCCTTCTTTCATTCATAAACATATCATTTTCATGGTCTAGCAAATATTGTTCTAAAGGATCACTAGGAGGTACGGCAATAGAAGCAAGACCAATAATTTCATCCTTACTAGGTAATTCTTCTTCATGGTGTTGTCTACTAAATTTAGAGAAATTAGATTCATGAGACATATCATATAAACCGATAGTAACAACATCCTTTTTGCAATCTATCTTAGCATTAACAGTGTTTAAGAAGGGTCTGCCAAATATAATGGGACAAAAGCTATCTTGTGGGGAACCAAGAAGAAGAAAATTAGCAGGATATTTAGTTTTCCCACACAAGACTTCAACATCTCTAACAATTCCCATTGGTGAAATAGTATCTCTATTGGCAAGTTTAATTGTGACATCAATATCTTCTATCTCAGCAGGTGCAATATCATGCATATTTTCTTTGTATAAGTCGTAAGGTATTGCACTAGCACTAGCACCCATATCACATAATCCATGATAACAATGATCTCCTATTTTAACAGAAATAACAGGCATGCCTACCATAGGTTTGTTTTTATCTTTAGCACAAGGTTTAGCAATTCTAGCAGTCTCATTAAGGAAATGAAAAACATGCCCATCAATATTATCAGCCAAGAGATCTTTAACAATAGCAATATTAGGTTCAACTTTAACTTGCTCAGGAGGTGTATATGTTCTAATATTGCTTTCATGAACCACAGTTGAAGCTTTAGCATGATCCTTTATCCTAACAGGAAAAGGTGGTTTCTCAACATAAGCGGTAGGAACAATAGGATCATTATAAGTGATAGTATTTTCTTCAACTTTAATAGGTGCAGCTACTTTTACTTCTATGGGAGGATGATATTTAAACCACTTCTCCTTGGGGAGATCAACATAAGTAGCAACAGATTCACAGAAAGAAGCTACTATCTCAGAGTCAAGTCCATATTTAGTGCTAAGTTTAAGGAAAACATCGGTATCCATAAAAGATTTAACACAATCAAACTTAGGTGTCATACCTGACTCCTTACCTTCGTCGAGGTCCCAATCTTCAGAGTTGTGTTTAATTGTTTCCAATAAATCCCATTTGAATTCAATAGTCTTCGTCATAAAAGAGCCATCACAAGACGTATCGAGCATGGTGCGATTGTTATCAGAAAGCCGAGCATATAAATTTTGAATAATTATTTCTCTTGAGAGCGCATGATTGGGGCATGAATATAACATTGATTTAAGGCTCCCCCAATCTTGAGCTATGCTTTCTCCTTCGCGAGGCCAAAAATTATATATATAATTGCGATCACGATGAACAAGATGCATAGGATAAAACTTCAGATGAAATTCCAATTTCAATTGTTTGTAGTTCCATGGACCCGTATCATCACATAGCCTATACCATGTCAATGCATCTTCCTTCAAAGATAAAGGGAAGACCTTCTTCTTAATAACATCTCCGGGTACACCTGCAAGCTTAAATAATCCACAAACTTCATCCACATATATTAGGTGCTCATCAGGATGCGTTGTTCCGTCTCCTGCAAAAGGATTAGCTAGCAGTTTTTCTATCATACCCGAAGGAATTTCAAAGCAGACATTTTCATTTTCAGTAGGTTTAGTAGGTTGAGGAGCAACTCTTTGCTATACTGGTCGGCGTGAAGGTACCCCGAACAACCCCTCAGAGGATTACTTTCCATAGTAACAAGTGACAGTAAATTTCAACACACCATATAAATTTTCCTTACCAAATTCCACCTACCAAAGGCGCTTCACTCCCCGGCAACGGCGCCAGAAAAGAGTCTTGATGACCCACAAGTATAGGGGATCTATCGTAGTCCTTTCGATAAGTAAGAATGTCGAACCCAATGAGGAGTAGAAGGAAATGATAAGCGGTTTCCAGCAAGGTATTCTGTGCAAGTACTGAAATAAGTGGTAACAAATAGTTTTGTGATAGGATAATTTGTAATGAGCAACAAGTAACAAAAGTAAATAAAGTGCAGCAAGGTGTCCCAATCCTTTTTGTAGCAAAGGACAAGCCTGGACAAACTCTTATATAGAGAAAAGCGCTCCCGAGGACACATGGGAATATCGTCAAGCTAGGTTTCATCATGATCATATGATTCACGTTTGGTACTTTGATAATTTGGTATGTGGGTGGACCGGTGCTTGGGTACTGTCCTTACTTGGACAAGCATCCCACTTATGATTAACCTCTATTGCAAGCATCCACAACTACAACAAAAGTATTAAGGTAAACCTAACCATAGCATGAAACATATGGATCCAAATCAGCCCCTTACGAAGCAATGCATAAACTAGGGTTTAAGCTTCTGTCACTCTAGCAACCATCATCTACTTATTACTTCCCAATGCCTTCCTCTAGGCCCTAATAATGGTGAAGTGTTATGTAGTCGACGTTCACATAACACCACTAGAGGAGAGACAACATACATCTCATCAAAATATCGAACGAATACCAAATTCACATGACTACTAATAGCAAGACTTCTCCCATGTCCTCAGGAACAAACATAACTACTCACAAAGCATATTCATGTTCATAATCAGAGGGTATTAATATGCATATAGGATCTGAACATATGATATTCCACCAATTAAACCAACTAGCATCAACTACAAGGAGTAATTAACACTACAAGCAACCCACAGGTACCAATCCCAGACTTGGAGATAAGAATTGGATACAAGAGATGAACTAGGGTTTTGAGAGGAGATGGTGTTGGTGAAGATGTTGATGGAGATTGCCCTCTCCCGATGAGAGGAGCGTTGGTGATGACGATGACGATGATTTCCCCCTCCCGGAGGGAAGTTTCCCCGGCAGAACAGCTCTGCCGGAGCCCTAGATTGGATCCGTCAAGGTTCCGCCTTGTGGCGGCGGAGTTTCATCCGAGAAGATGGCTTATGATTTTTTCCTCATTGAAAGACTTCATATAGCAGAAGATGGACATCGGAGGGCCACCAGGGGGCCCACGAGGTAGGGGGGCGCGCCCAGGGGGTAGGGCGCGCCCCCACCCTCGTGGGCAGGGTGTGGCCCCCCTGGTGAACTTCTTGCGCTTAGTATTTTTTATATATTTTGAAATTGACTTCCGTGAAGTTTCAGGACTTTTGGAGCTGTGCAGAATAGGTCTCTAATATTTGCTCCTTTTCCAGCCCAGAATCCCAGCTGCCGGCATTCTCCCTCTTTATGTAAACCTTCTAAAATAAGAGAGAATAGGCATAAGTATTGTGACATAATGTGTAATAACAGCCCATAATGCAATAAATATTGATATAAAAGCATGATGCAAAATGGACGTATCATTTATCGCTATGCGATAGCAATAGTTGCAAAAGCAATAGTTGGCAAGACGACCATGTGATGACACGTTGATAAAGATCAAGATGATGGAGATCATGGTGTCATGCCAGTGATGATGGAGATCATGTCGGTACTTTGGAGATGGAGATCAAAGGCACAAGATGATGATGGCCATATTATGTCACATATTTTGATTGCATGTGATGTTTATCTTTTATGCATCCTATTTTGCTTAGTACGGAGGTAGCATTATAAGATGATCTCTCACTAAATTTCAAGGTATAAGTGTTCTCCCTGATTATGCACCGTTGCTACAGTTCGTCGTGCCGAGATACCACGTGATGATCGGGTGTGATAAATTCTACGTTCACATACAATGGGTGCAAGCCAGTTTTGCACACGCAGAATACTCGGGTTAAACTTGACGAGTTTAGCATATGCAGATATGGCCTCGGAACACTAAGACCGAAAGGTCGAGCGTGAATCATATAGTAGATATGATCAACATAGTGATGTTCACCATTGAAAGCTACTCCATCTCACGTGATGATCGGACATGGTTTAGTTGATATGGATCATGTGATCACTTAGATGATTAGAGGGATGTCTATCTAAGTGGGAGTTCTTAAGTAATATGATTAATTGAACTTAAATTTATCATGAACTTAGTCCTGATAGTATTTGCATATCTATGTTGTAGATCAATTGCCCGCGTATAGCTTTCCCGTTTTATTTATGATATGTTCCTAGAGAAAACTATGTTGAAAGATGTTAGTAGCAATGATGCAGACTAGCTCCGTGATCTGAGGATTATCCTTATTGCCGCATAGAAGAATTATGTCCTTGATGCACCGCTTGGTGACGGACCTATTGCAAGAGCAGATGCAGACGTTATGAACTTTTGGCAAAGCTCAGTATGATGACTACTTGATAGTTTAGTGCACCATGCTTTATAGCTTAGAACTGGGACTTCAAAAAGCGTTTTGAATGCCACAGAGCATATAAGATGTTCCAAGAGATGAAATTTGTATTTCAGACTCATGCCTGAGTCGAGTGGTATGAGACCTCTGACAAGTATTTTGCCTACAAGATGGAGGAGAATAGCTCAACCAATGAGCATGTGCTCAAAATGTCTGAGTACTATAATCGCTTGAATCAAGTGGGAGTTAATCTTCCAGATAAGATAGTGATTGACAGAGTTCTCTAGTCACTATCACCAAGTTACTAGAACTTCGTGATGAACTATAATATGTAAGGGATGACGAAAACGATTCCCGAGCTCTTCGCGATGCTTAAATCAGCGAAGGTAGAAATCAAGAAAAAGCGTCAAGTGTTGATGGCTAACAAGACCACTAGTTTCAATTAAAAGGGCAAGGGAAAGAAAGGGAACTTCAAGAAGAATGGCAAGCAAGTTGCCACTCCCATGAAGAAGCTCAAAGCTAGACCCAAGCTTGAAACTGAGTGCTTCTACTGCAAAGGAAATGGTCACTAGAAGTGGAACTGCCCTAGATACTTGGCGGATAAGAAGGATGGCAAAGTGAACAAAGGTATATTTGATATACATGTTATTGATGTGTACTTTACTAGTGTTTATAGCAACCCCTCAGTATTTGATACCGGTTCAGTTGCTAAGAGTAGTAACTCGAAACGGGAGTTACAAAATGAACAGAGATTAGTTGAGGGTGAGGCAATGATGTGTGTTGGAAGTGATTCCAAGGTTGATAAGATCACCATCACATACTCCCTTTACCTTCGGGATTAGTGTTGAACCTAAATAAATGTTATTTGGTGTTTGCATTGAGCATGAATATGATTGGATCATGTTTATTGCAATACGATTATTCATTTAAGTCAGAGAATAATTGTTGTTCTGTTTACATGAATAAAACCTTCAATGGTCATACACCCAATGTGAATGGTTTGTTGAATATCGATCGTGGTTATACACATATTCATAATATTGATGCCAAAAGATGCAAAGTTGATAATGATAGTGCAACATATTTGTGGCACTGCCGTTTAGGTCATATTGGTGTAAAGCGCATGAAGAAACTCCATGCAGATGGACTTTTGGAATCACTTGATTATTAATCATTTGATGCTTGTGAACCATGCCTCATGAGCAAGATGACTAAGACTCCGTTCTCCGGAACAATGGAGCGAGCCACTGACTTATTGGAAATAATACATACCGATGTATGCGGTTTGATGAGTGTTGAGGCTCGCGGCGGGTATCGTTATTTTCTGACCTTCACAGATGATTTGAGCAGATATGGGTATATCTACTTAATGAAACACAAGTCTGAAACATTTGAAAAGTTCAAAGAATTTCAGAGTGAAGTTGAGAATCATCGTAACAAGAAAATAAAGTTTCTACAATCTGATCGCGGAGACGAAATATTTGAGTTACGAGTTTTGCTGGGGATATAATTATTAGGTATGACCCGCCCAGGAGGGGCCGGGTCATCCCTATGACGATTCTTCACAATGAAGCCCAAGATCATATGGCGGTTCATAGATAGGCTTGGTAGAGGGCCCAGACCCGAAGGCGGCTTAAGGCCCATGGATATAAACCACCATGTATGTAAGCTTGTATTGTAAGGAATGTAAGAAAGGTCACCGAGCCGAATACGTTGTATAAGCCGGCCGGGACTCTGTAGCCCGCAGGGCGTCAACCCGTGTATATAAGGGACGACCTAGTGGCGGCTTAGGACAAGAAAGAACAGGTCGAGAGCCGGGTCAAGCATATTTGCTCCCTGCTCATCGAAACCCTAGCAATACCATCTACAGACTGGACTAGGCTTTTACCTTCATCGTAAGGGGCCGAACCAGTATAAACTCCTCGTGTCCTTTGTCCTGATTAACCCCTTTAAGCTAACCACATAGCGATGGCTCCCCGACTAAGTCCTCACACTAGGACATCTGCCGTGACAATTCCACGACAGTTGGCGCCCACCGTGGGGCTATCGCACGATGGTTTCAAGTTCTTAGAGGGAAACTTCGAAGGGATCAAGGGATACGCTGTGGGCCGGATGACCAAGAGTCATCGCGACAAGCTCTACATCGACGATGCAGGATGGGGCCCCGATGCCGGCTCAATTGAGTACGGGTACCGGGTCCCCTTCGGCGGAATTCACGTCTTCATCGACAAGATCGGAGAACCAGGCCCTGAGCCGGACATCTGCACCGGCATCATCGAGACGGCTCAGCGTGCGAGACCCGCCCGGGTTTGGCCTGCCATGAATCGTGCCTTTGTGGGATTTATCAATGGAGCAGAATTGGAGTACAGACCGGCATCTGGTGGTGAGACTGTCATTTACTCTGATGGTGAGTCATCCACCGGTGAGACAGAGTCATTGTATCAACTGTCGGACGTCCGGCTTGGGGGCTGTTCCGATGGCGACAGTATTCCGGACCCCTGTGAGCCGCCAAACCGGGTTGCAATCTTCATGGCCAGTACACAGCCCATGCATCATTCATCAACGGCAGCAGAGTTGATTTTCGGGTCAGCGGCTGCCGGGGCAGGAGGCCCTGAGTGCCCGCCAGTTCAAGTCTTCACCGACTTACTGGATAACCTGACAGCGTTGTTAACAGTGGTGGTTAACCCGGCAGGTCAAGGTCAACATAATGCGGCAATCACAAAGCTGCATGATGAGATAGCACATGCCAAGGAGGAGCTAAACGCAGAAAATGCTAGGATGGCCGAGGAGCGGGCCGCTTTGGATGCTCAGGCACAACAGATTGAGTCACAATCTTACCGGCTCATGTTAGATCAGAACGCTTCCAATGAAGTCATGAGGAGGAGGCATCAGACTCGTCTACCTTCGGTTTATGAGGCAAGGAATCTCTTTAACACGCCAGGAGCAGGAACCAGTAACCCGGCAGTAGTAAACCGGGTCAAGGCGCCTGGGACGGGTATGCCGGTTCAGACACGTACAACAGACCCTCCTCGTTAGAACAATAACCTGCCGCAGCACGTGCCAACGCCGCCGGGTCATTATTCTAACCCTTTGGATAACATGATCGCTGCAGCGTCACGATTGGCGGCTCTCCCGGTTGATGGTGAGTCGCCAACGGCGGTTGAGACACGGAGGGCTAGAGAGCTTCTCCAGACGGCACTAACTCAGCAGCAGGCTTATTCCTACAGTCGTGATAGGATTCATTCCACCGCTCGCCCGAGCTGAAGTTACAACAGACATCTTGATGAGCCGGCGGTGTCAAGCAGTGGACGGAACCATAACCCGCCGCACGGACATAACCCGACGGGCGGTGGTGCTGATGCTTAGAATGTGGTGGATCAAGGAAGAGCCCGTCGAGAGGCTGAGTTAGCGGCACAATATGTGGCCCGTCAACCCACTCCGGTTCGTCCAACCACTTATGTCGATCCAAGTGTAACCTTTAGAAATTTGGGCGTGCCATTCTTAGTGTCGGATCTGCGTGATGAGCGCCTGCCCAAGGATTTCAAAGGTCCTCGTAAGGTGCCTAATTATACCGCCGATTTAAGTCCTGAGGCGTGGAGTTATGAGATGGCTATGGATTTTCTGGATGTCAGCAAGGCTGCATGTGCTAAATATTTCCCCCCTGGTGTTGGAAGGAATGGCCCGTACTTAGTTGAAGGGGCTCCCTGCAAACTCCATCGGGTCATGGGCCGAGTTAAAGGCCCGATTCATCCAGAACTTCAAAGACACATGTAAACAGCCCATGTCAATTATGGATCTGGCCTCCTGTGTTTAAGAAGAAGGTGAGTCAACAACCCATTGGGTGCGCCGGGTCTCAACAATCTTGCACTCGTCGGATCGCATCAATGCCGACTCAGTAGTATTGACGTTGGAAAGCAATTGTCGTTTCACGCCCTTAAAGCAGAAGCTAGGGCGACTCAAACGTCATTGCAATGACATGGGGACGCTCATGGCGGCTCTGGTTAAGTATGCTGACTCTGATAGTACTAAGGACCCCGAGTCTGGTGATGAAAAGCCGGGGAAGGGAAGAAAGAGCATCAACGCTAAGGGGCAGCAGCATAACCCGGCGAACCAGGGAGGCAACGGTAAGCGCAAGGCTGATAATAGTTTTGACTTTGTGGCTAACACCAATGCACAGAATAATGGTCAGCGTCGCAAGGGTAAACCGCCCCCACGGGCCAGAGGATCCAGTATCAATCTTGAACAGATGTTAAATCAGCCCTGCCCAAGACATGGTATAAGGGAAAGACCATCCGGTCACCTCTGGAAAGATTGTCACATTATGAAAGAGTACAAGAATTCCAATCTTTTTCAAGACAGTCATGGGCCAGGTGGAGGTTCTGGATCCAGCTTTCACGGTTCGGGTTATGGTGGTGGCAGTTCTAACACTGGATTCTAGGGAAATCAAGGTAATCACGGCAATCAAGATGGTTACAACCAGCAGAGTAGTTAGGGGGGTCAACAGCAGCAACAGTCTGGTTATCAGAGCAACCCGAAGTAGTTGAACAGTGGGCAGTATCATGTTTCTACCACTAGCTTGTGTAAACGTGACCAGAAGTTTCATAGGAGGTCAGTCAATGCTATTGAGCCAGCGGTTCCTCGTTATCTGCGCTGGTCTGAGCAGCCCATCGTGTGGAGTTGGGAAGATCACCCGCCCCGGGTTGATAATCTGGGTCATTTGGCTTTGGTGGTCGCACCTCAGGTCGGAGGGTATAAGTTTACCAAAGTACTCATGGACGGAGGGAGCAGTATCAATATCCTTTATTATGAAACTTTCCGTCGCATGGGATTGACTGATAAAAATCTTAAGCCGTCAAACACTATTTTCCATGGCATGGTGCCTGGTAAGTCAGCATATCCAGTTAGTAAGATAGCTCTCGAAGTTGTCTTTGGAGATGATCATGACTCTAGGTCAGAGACATTGACCTTTGAAGTAGTCAAGATCCACAACCCATATCATGCTTTATTTGGACGGCCGACATATACCAAGTTCATGCCACGGCCGTGTTATGTGTATCTTCAGCTCAAGATGCCGGGTCGCAAAGGAACCATTACAGTGCATGGGAGCCGTAAGATAGCTCTGGAATGTGAGGAAGGGGACGCGGCTTATGCTGAGTCGGTTTGTGCAACGGAGGAGTTAAAATTTTACAAGGACAATGTTGACCCGGCAGATATGACATCTTTGAAAAAGCCAACCATAGAGCATGATCCGGTTTTAAAGTTTAAATCAGCGGATGATACCAAGATGGTTGATTTTGTTCCTAGCGACTCATCCAAGCAGTTCAGCATCAGTGCTAATCTGGATCCAAAATAGGAAAGCGCGCTCATCTAGTTCATCCGTGAGAACCGGGACATCTTTGCATGGAAGCCTTCACACATGCCGGTGATAACCCACAAGTATAGGGGATAGCAACAGTTTTCGAGGGTAGAGTATTCAACACAAATTTATTGATTCGACACAAGGGGAGCCAAAGAATATTCTCAAGTATTAGCAACTGAGTTGTCAATTCAACCACACCTTGATAACTTAATAGCTGCAGCAAGGTATTTAGTAGCAAAGTAATATGATAGTAGTTGTAACGGTAGCAAAAGTTAATGATAACAGAAGTATTGTTTTTGGTATTTTGTAGTGATTGTAATAGTAGCAACGGAAAAGTAAATAAGCGAAGAACAGTATATGGAAAGCTCATAGGCAATGGATCAGTGATGGAGAATTATGCTGGATGCGGTTCATCATGTAACAGTCATAACCTAGGGTGACACAGAACTAGCTCCAATTCATCGATGTAATGTAGGCATGTATTCCGAATATAGTCATACGTGCTTATGGAAAAGAACTTGCATGACATCTTTTGTCCTACCCTCCCGTGGCAGCGGGGTCCTAACGGAAACTAAGGGATATTAAGGCCTCCTTTTAATAGAGTACCGGACCAAAGCATTAATACATAGTGAATACATGAACTCCTCAAACTACGGTCATCACCGGTAAGTATCCCGATTATTGTCACTTCGGGGTTAACGGATCATAACACATAATAGGTGACTATAGACTTGCAAGATAGGATCAAGAACTCTCATATATTGATGAAAACATAATAGGTTCAGATCTGAAATCATGGCACTCGGGCCCTAGTGAGAAGCATTAAGCATAGCAAAGTCATAGCAACATCAATCTCAGAACATAGTGGATACTAGGGATCAAACCCTAACAAAACTAACTCGATTACATGATAGATCTCATCCAACCCATCACCATCCAGCAAGCCTACGATGGAATTACTCACGCACGGCGGTGAGCATCATGAAATTGGTGATGGAGGATGGTTGATGATGACGATGGCGACGGATTCCCCTCTCTGGAGCCCCGAACAGACTCCAGATCAGCCCTCCCGAGAGGTTTTAGGGCTTGGCGGGGGCTCCGTATCGTAAAACGCGATGAATTCTTCTCTCTGATTTTTCTCTCCTCGAAACCAAATATATAGAGTTGGGGTTGAGGTCGGAGGAGCTCCAGGGGGCCCACGAGGTAGGTGCGTGCCCTAGGGGGCAGGCGCGCCCCCACCCTCGTGGACAGGTGGTGAGCCCCCTGGTCTTCATCTTTTGCAAGGATTTTTTATTATTTTCGAAAAGATGTTCCGTGAAGTTTCAGGTCATTCTGAGAACTTTTGTTTCTGCACATAAATAACACCATAGCAATTCTGCTGAAAACAACGCGAGTCCGGGTTAGTTCCATTCAAATCATGCAAGTTAGAGTCCAAAACAAGGGCAAAAGTGTTTGGATAAGTAGATAGGACGAAGACGTATCAACTCCCCCAAGCTTAAACCTTTGCTTGTCCTCAAGCAATTCAGTTGATAAACTGAAAGTGATAAAGAAAAACTTTTACAAACTCTGTTTGCTCTTGTTGTTGTAAATATGTAAAGCCAACATTCAAGTTTTCAGCAAAGATTATGACTTACCATATTCACAATAACGCTTAGGTCTCAAGTTTACTCATATCAATGTCATAATCAACTAGCGAGCAATAATAATAAATCTTGGATGACAACACTTTCTCAAAACAATCATAATATGATATAACAAGATGGTATCTCGCTAGCCCTTTCTGAGACCGCAAAACATAAATGCAGAGCACCTTTAAAGATTAAGGACTGACTAGACATTGTAATTCATGGTAAAAGAGATCCAGTCAAGTCATACTCAATGTAAACTAACAGTAATCAATGCAAATGACAATGGTGCTCTCCAACTGGTGCTTTTTAATAAGAGGATGATGACTCAACATGAAAGTAAATAGATAGGCCCTTCGCAGAGGGAAGCAGGGATTTGTAGAGGTGCCAAAGCTCGGTTTTGAAATAGAGGTGAATAATATTTTGAGCAGTATACTTTCATTGTCAACATAACACCCAAGAGATGGCGATATCTTCCATGCTACACACATTATAGGCGGTTCCCAAACAGAATGGTAAAGTTTATACTCCCCCTCCACCAACAAGCATCAATCCATGGCTTGCTCGAAACAACGAGTGCCTCCAACTAACAACAGCCCCAGGGGGAGTTTTTTTTGCAATTATTTTGATTTAGTTTGCATAAAGCATGGGACTGGGCATTCCGGTGACCAGCCACTTTCTCGTGAGTGAGGAGCGGAGTCCACTCCTCTTGAGAATAACCCGCCTAACATGGAAGATACGGACAACCCTAGTTGATACATGAGCTATTCAAGCATACAAAACATGATATTTATTTGAAGGTTTAGAGTTTGGCACATACAAATTTACTTGGAACGGCAGGTAGATACCGTATATAGGTAGGTATGGTGGACTCATATGGAATAACTTTGGGGTTTATGGAGTTGGATGCACAAGCAGTATTCCCGCTTAGTACAGGTGAAGTCTAGCAAAAGACTGGGAAGCGACCAGCTAGAGAGCGACAACAGTCATGAACATGCATTAAAATTAATCAACACCGAATGCAAGCATGAGTAGGATATAATCCACCATGATCATAATATCGTGAAGGCTATGTTGATTTTGTTTCAACTACATGCGTGAACATGCGCCAAGTCAAGTCACTTAAATCATTCAAAGGAGGATACCACCCTATCATACCACATCACAACCATTTTAATAGCATGTTGGCACGCAAGGTAAACCATTATAAGCTCCTAGCTAATCAAGCATGGCACAAGAAACTATGATCTCTAGTTGTCATTGCAAACATGTTTATTCATAATAGGCTGAATCAGGAATGATGAACTAATCATATTTACAAAAACAAGAGAGGTCGAGTTCATACCAGCTTTTCTCATCTCAGTCAGTCCATCATATATCGTCATAATTGCCTTTCACTTGCATGGCCAAACGATGTGGATAATAATAATAGTGCATGTGCATTGGACTAAGCTGGAACCTGCAAGCATTCAATAAATAGGAGAAGACAAGGCAATATGGGATCTTTTGTCAGATCAACAATTATGCATATAAGAGCCAATTCAACAATTTAATCATGGTCTTCTCCTATCGACCCCCAAAGAAAAGAAAAGAAATAAAACTATTTACACGGGAAAGCTCCCAACAAGCAAAAGAAGAACAGGAAATCTTTTTGGGTTTTCTTTTTAATTACTACTACAAGCATGGAAAGTAAACTAATTAAAAGCTACAACTAATTGTTTTGTTTTTTCTTAAGGTTTATTAAACACACAAGAAGAAAGCATAAAAAGGAAATAAACTAGCATGGATGATACAATGAAAAAGTATGAGCACCGACATCTAGCAATGAGTGTGTGAACATAAATGTAATGTCGGTGAGAAATACATACTCCCCCAAGCTTAGGCTTTTGGCCTAAGTTGGTCCATGGCCACGGCTGGCACGGCTGGCCTGGCGGATATCCATAATAATAGTTGGGGTCGTACTGAGATGCAGCAGCTATCGCCTCCTGAGCTGCAGCGTGGCGACGAGCGGCCTCAGCCCTCCTCTCGTACTCATCTGCCTCCTCGCTGGTAATAACATATCTTCCTTTTGCCTGATAATCAAAGAAGGCAGGAGCAGGGAGAGTAATACGGACAGCACTCCGTCTGTCAAAGATTAGTCGATAATGGAGAGGTGGTTCACTCCTCTCAACAAACTGGTGGTGAACCATAGCATTAAAATCTAGGTAAGTGGGAGGCAATTCAATATCATCCTCGCGTATGGTTACACCAAGAAAATCAGCTAAGCGGGTTGCATAAATTCCACCAAAGAAATCTCCATTAAATCTATTAAGATGCAACCTACGTGCAACAATGGCTCCCAAATTATAGGATTTGTCTCCTAACACAGCACTCCTAAGAATACCGAGGTCAGGAACACACATATGACATGCTTCATCTTTACCATTTATGCATCTACCTATGAAGAGAGAAAAATAATGTATAGCAGGAAAATGAATGCTCCCTATGGTAGCTTGTGTTATATCTCTGGATTCCCCCACAGTTATACTAGCAAGAAAATCTCTAAATTCAGATTTGCGAGGTTCCCTGATACTACCCCATTGTGGAAGTTTACAAGCAGTGGTAAAATCCTCTAAGTACATAGTATAAGAATTTTCATAAAGATCAAACAGGACAGTTGGAGAATTACGTGAAGATGAAAATTCAAACCTCCTCACAAAGGAACTAGTGAGATAGTGATACTGGCTGCACTTCTCTTCCTCGAAGCTCACAAGATCCGCGTTACGCAAATATGCGTTAAATTCTTCCTTAATTCCCGCTCGATCCATAAAGTTCTCAGAAGGCCATTCACAAGGACGCACTGGGGCGTCTCTTGGTGGTTCTTCATCAGCATCACGCATTGCAAGCCTGGGTCCTTGCTTCCTTGAAGAACCACCTTGGAACATTTTCCTAAGCATATTTCTTCCTCTGAAAAATTTCTTAATTTTTTTAGTAACTTCAAAATAAAAGTAAGCCAAACTCAATAATATTGGTAGCAACTACTCATACAAGTGCATAGAGCCTATATCATGCAATAAAACTACTTGGAACCATATAAATTTGACATGCAAGCTCAAGAACATGGTCACCTAGGCAACACAAATTTGCAATGAATAAAGCACTAGAACAAAAACTAATTGGACCAATGGAGGAGTCACATACCAAGGAACAATCTCCCCAAGCAGTTTTGTGAGAGGTACTTTGAGCAAGGAGATCGAAAATGGCAGCAAAATGAGCTAGAACTCGTGCTTGAGCTGGATATTCGTGTTCGTGGGAGGAAGAAGAAGTGTGTGGGTGCAGGAATAAATGGAGGAGGGCCACCGTGGGCCCACAAGGCAGGGGGCGCGCATAGGGGGGTAGGGCGCGCCCCTGACCCTCGTGGCCAGGTGCCAACCCCTCCTGCTGTGTCCTTAGTGCCAAATATTCTCAAATATTTCAGAAAAAATCATATTTAAATTTCAGGGCATTTGGAGAACTTTTATTTTCGGGGTATTTTTATATTGCATGGATAAATCAGATAATAGACAGAAAAATACTATTTTATTTTATTTAATATAAATAACAGAAAGTAAGAGGAAGGTACAAAAGGTTGTGCCTTCTAGTTTCATCCATCTCATGCTCATCAAAAGGAATCCACTAACAAGGTTGATCAAGTCTTGTTAACGAACTCATTCCGAATAACATGGAACCGGAGAAATTTCGAATAACACTATGTTACCTCAACGGGGATATGCACATCCCCAATAATAAGAATATCATATTTCTTCTTGACAGTAGGAAGAGGAAATTCACAACCTCCAAATATAATCGATGGAATTTTTCCAATAGAGTTGATACTATGAACTTGAGGTTGTTTCCTCAGAAAGTGTACCGTATGGTCATTACCATTAACATGAAAAGTGGCATTGCCTTTAGTGCAATCAATAACAGCCCCTGCAGTATTCAAAAAGGGTCTTCCAAGAATAATACACATACTATCGTCCTCGGGAATATCAAGAATAATAAAGTCCGTTAAAATAGTAACGTTTGCAACTACAACAGGCACATCCTCACAAATACCGACAGGTATAGCAGTTGATTTATCAGCCATTTGCAAAGATATTTCTGTAGGTGTTAACTTAATCAAATCAAGTCTATGATATAAAGATAGAGGCATAACACTGACACCGGCTCCAAGATCACATAAAGCAGTTTTAACATAATTCAATAGGAGGTAAATTCTTAACATCTTCAGCTTTAATACCCTTTTCTTTCATGGATTTCTTTGCCTCTTGCATATCTTCAGGACTAAGGAATAGAATACCCCTTTTCTTCGGAGTTGGTTTAGGAATAGGCTCAGGAGCTGGCTCAGAAAGTGTCCAATTATTTTCATTTGTCAACATATTATTCAATAGAATTTCAGCTTCATCCGGTGTTCTTTCCCTAAAAACAGAACCAACACAACTATCCAGGTAATCTCTGGAAGCATCGGTTAGTCCATTATAAAAGATATCAAGTATTTCATTTTTCTTAAGAGGATGATCAGGCAAAGCATTAAGTAACTTGAGAAGCCTCCCCCAAGCTTGTGGGAGACTCTCTTCTTCAATTTGCACAAAATTATATATATCCCTTAAAGCAGCTTGTTTCTTATGAGCAGGGAAATATTTAGCAGAGAAGTAATAAATCATATCCTGGGGACTACGCACACAACCAAGATCAAGAGAATTAAACCATATCTTAGCATCACCCTTTAATGAGAACGGAAATATTTTAAGGATATAAAAGTAACGAGTTCTCTCATCATTAGTGAATAGGGTAGCTATATCATTTAATTTAGTAAGATGTGCCACAACAGTTTCAGATTCATAACCATGAAAAGGATCAGATTCAACCAAAGTAATTATATCAGGATCAACGGAGAATTCATAATCCTTATCAGTAACAAAGATAGGTGAAGTAGCAAAAGCAGGGTCAGGTTTCATCCTAGCATTTAGAGATTGCTTATTCCATTTAGCTAATAACCTCTTAAGTTCGTATCTATCTTTGCAAGCTAAAATAGCTAGATCAGCTTCTTTTTCAAAAATATAACCCTCAGGAATAACATGTGAGTCTTCATCATCACTTTCATCAATATTATCAGATTCAATATTTTCACTCTCTCTAACCCTAGCAAGTTGTTCATCAAGAAATTCACCAAGTGGCATAGTAGTATCAAGCATAGAAGTAGTTTCATCATAAGTATCATGCATAGCAGAAGTGGTATCATCAATAACATGCGACATATAAAAAAACGAATAGCAGAAGCAGGTTTAGGTGTCGCAAGCTTACTCAAAATAGAAGGTGAATCAAGTGCAGAGCTAGATGGCAGTTCCTTACCTCCCCTTGTAGTTGAGGGATAAATCTTGGTTTTTGGATCTCTCAAGTTCTTCATAATGATAAGCAAATATAAATGCCAAGTGACTCAAAGAATAGAGCTATGCTCCCCGGCAACGACGCCAGAAAATAGTCTTGATAACCCACAAGTATAGGGGATCGCAACAGTTTTCGAGGGTAGAGTATTCAACCCAAATTTATTGATTCGACACAAGGGGAGCCAAAGAATATTGTCAAGTATTAGCAGCTGAGTTGTCAATTCAACCACACATGGATAACTTAATATCTGCAGCAAGGTATTTAGTAGCAAAGTAATATGATAGTAGTGGTAACTGTAGCAAAAGGTAATGATAACAGAAGTAATGTTTTTGGTATTTTGTAGTGATTGTAACAGTAGCAACGGAAAAGTAAATAAATGAAGAACAGTATATGGAAAGCTCGTAGGCAATGGATCAGTGATGGAGAATTATGCCGGATGCGGTTCATCATGTAACAGTCATAACCTAGGGTGACATAGAACTAGCTCCAATTCATCGATGTAATGTAGGCATGTATTCCGAATATAGTCATACGTGCTTATGGAAAAGAACTTGCATGACATCTTTTGTCCTACCCTCCCGTGGCAGCGGGGTCCTAACGGAAACTAAGGGATATTAAGGCCTCCTTTTAATAGAGTACCCGACCAAAGCATTAACATATAGTGAATACATGAACTCCTCAAACTACAATCATCACCGGTAAGTATCCCGATTATTGTCACTTCGGGGTTAACGGATCATAACACATAATAGGTGACTATAGACTTGCAAGATAGGATCAAGAACTCTCATATATTGATGAAAACATAATAGGTTCAGATCTGAAATCATGGCACTCGGGCCCTAGTGAGAAGCATTAAGCATAGCAAAGTCATAGCAACATCAATCTCAGAACATAGTGGATACTAGGGATCAAACCCTAACAAAACTAACTCGATTACATGATAGATCTCATCCAACCCATCACCGTCCAGCAAGCCTATGATGGAATTACTCACGCACGGTGGTGAGCATCATGAAATTGGTGATGGAGGATGGTTGATGATGACGATGGCGACAGATTCCCCTCTCCGGAGCCCCGAACGGACTCCAGATCAGCCCTCCCGAGAGGTTTTAGGGCCTGGCGGCGGCTTCGTATCGTAAAACGCGATGAATTCTTCTCTCTGATTTTTTTCTCCCCGAAACCAAATGTATAGAGTTTGGGTTGAGGTCGGAGGAGCTCTAGGGGGGCCCACGAGGTAGGGGGCGCGCCCCCACCCTCGTGGATAGGTGGTGGACCCCTTGGTCTTCATCTCTTGCAAGGATTTTTTATTATTTCCGAAAAGATGTTCCGTGAAGTTTTCTGCACATAAATAACACCATAGCAATTCTGCTGAAAACAACGTCAGTCCGGGTTAGTTCCATTCAAATCATGCAAGTTAGAGTCCAAAACAAGGGCAAAAGTGTTTGGAAAAGTAGATACGACGGAGATGTATCAGCCGGGTGTACCGAGAGAACTCGCTGAGCACACTCTTAATATTGATCCAAAGTTTAAGTCGGTCAAACAGTTTCTTCGCCGTTTTAATGACGAGAGACGGAAGGCCATCGGAGAGGAAGTAGCCCGGCTCTTGGCAGCGGGGTTTATCATCGAAGTTTTCCATCCTGAGTGGTTGGCTAACCCAGTGCTGGTACTTAAGAAGAACGACACTTGACGTATGTGTGTGGACTACACGGATTTGAACAAGGCTTGTCCGGCTGATCCTTTTGCTCTCCCACGTATTGATCAGATTATTGATGCTACGGCGGGTTGTGAGCATTTGAGTTTTTTGGATGCTTATTCTGGTTATCATTAGATCAAGATGGTAGTTAAGGACCAGGAGAAGACAGCTTTCATAACTCCTTTTGGAGCCTTCTGCTATGTGTCTATGCCTTTTGGGCTCAAGAGTGCCCAGGCGACTTATCAGAGATGTGTGCAAAATTGCCTTCATAATCAAATTGGGCATAATGTCCATGCTTGTGTGGATGATATTGTGGTGAAGTCCAGAGAGAAAGAGACATTGATAGATGATTTGAAGGAGACCTTTGATAATCTCAAGATCTATAAGATGATGCTTAACCCGGCCAAGTGTCTTTTTGGTGTGCCGGCAGTCAAGCTCTTGGGTTTTCTAGTGTCTAACAGGGGCATTGAAGCTAATCTGGAGAAAATCAAGGCCATTACTTCTCTGGCTAAGCCAGTGTGTGTCTGGTGTGCAACGTCTGGTGGGCCGTATTGCGACGTTAAGCCGGTTCATAAGCCGGTTGGGAGAGAAAGCTATCCCTCTGTATCAGATGATGAAAAAGATAGATAATTTTGTCTGGAGTGATGCTGCCAATGAAGTGTTTGAGGATTTGAAGAAACAGTTGGCTGAGCCGCCCGTGCTTACTGCCCCTGTTGATAAAGAGCCTTTGTTGTTATATGTGGCTGCTAATAGCCGGGCTGTCAGTGTAGCCATTGTGGTTGAAAGGAAGGAGGCATGCAAGGAATATCTAGTTCAAAGGCCGGTTTACTATATCAGTGAGGTGCTTATTGAGTCCAAGCAGAGATATCTACACTGGCATAAGCTTGTATATGGGGTGTTCTTGGCCAGCCGGAAGCTTAAACACTATTTTCTGGGTCATCCCATCACTGTGGTTAGCTCTGCTCCTTTGGGAGATATCATCCAAAATAGGGAGGCAACTGGCTGGGTTGCTAAGTGGGCTATTGATCTTGGACCTCACGGGTTAAAATATGTGCCTTGCACGGCCATCAAGTCTCAGGCATTGGTCGATTTCATCAATGATTGGACAGAGCTGCAGATGCCTGAGGAAGAGACATATAACACGTATTGGACTGTTCACTTTGAAGGGTCCAGGCAGTTGGAGGGCTCGGGGGCTGGAGTTGTGATTGCTTCCCCTCGAGGTGATAAATTTTGTTATGTTCTCCGTTTGATGTTTCCTTGCACTAACAATGCAGCTGAGTATGAGGCCTTGCTCCACGGTCTTTGGATGGCTAAGGAGATGAACTTAAGTCGGGTTAGGTGCTTTGGCGACTCAGACTTGGTGGCCCCAGCAAGTCTCTGGTACTTGGGATTCTAAGGATCCACTCATGGCGGCTTATCGGCGAGAGGTGGATGTTGTTGCTGGTCACTTCAAGGGTTATCAAGTTGAGCACGTTGATAGGAGGAAAAATGAAGCGGCGGATGCTTTAAGCCGGTTGGTTTCCCAACGTAAGCCGGTGCTGCCTAATGTATTTCTTGATGTTTTGCACAACCCATTGGTCAAGTTACCTACAGAGGAGGATTTGGCTATCCCTGACCTGTAGGCTCAGTTGGTGGCGGCTCTTCACATAATTCCGGATTGGATAGTTCCTTGTTTGGCTTATATGACCCCAGGAGAGTTACCAGAGGATGAAACCTTAGCCAGACAGATAACCCGGAGGTCTAAGTCAATGACAATTGTTAATGGAGAGTTACACCATCGCAGTGTCACAGGAGCATTTCAACGTTGTGTTTCTCCAGAGGAGGGCTGTGAGATCCCGCATGAGATTCATGAAGGAGATTGTGGTCATCATGCTGGTTCAAAATCTCTCATGGTTAAAGCTTTTCGTCATGGATTTTATTGGCTAACAACTCATGCTGATGCGGAGGACCTGGTCAGAAGGTGTGATGGATGTTAAAAAATTTCACGACGAGCTCATGTGCCGGCTCAAGAATTGAGGATGATTCCAATTACTTGGCCGTTTGCAGTTTGGGGCTTGATATGGGGACCCTTCAAAAGATCCAAGGATAAAAAGACCCACCTTTTGGTGGCGGTTGACAAGTTCACTAAGTGGGTAGAGGCAGAGCCAGGCAGTAAGTGTGACACAGCAACGGCGGTTCAATTCATAAAGAAGGTGATCTTCCGTTTTGGCTTTCCACACAACATCATAACTGACAATGGCACTAATCTCTCTAAGGGTGCTATGGAAGAATTTTGTCAATGTGAGCACATCCGGCTTGATGTGTCGTCAGTGGCTCACCCTCAATCTAATGGTCAAGCGGAGAGCGCCAATCAAGAGATCTTGAAAGGCATCAAGCCCCGTCTTATGGTTCCCCTGCAGAGAACACCGAGTTGTTGGGTGGAGGAGTTACCTTTCGTGTTACGGAGCATCAGTACTACCCCTAACAGATCTACGGGATACACGCCTTTCTTCATGGTTTACGGGGCATAGGCGGTTCTCCCTAGTGACATCCCTCATGACTCACCTCAGGTGGCGGCTTATGTTGAAGTCAACAATGAAAAGGCACGTCAGGAAGCACTTGACCCGCTGGATGAAGAGCGTGACATTGCAGCGGCTCGTTCAGCGATTTACCAGCAAGATCTGCGCCGTTACCATAGCCGCCGGGTTAAAACCAGAACTTTCCAAGAAGGCGATCTGGTGCTCCGGCTTATCCAGGGTCAGACTGATATGCACAAGTTATCCCCACGTTGGGAAGGACCCTTTGTGGTCAGCAAGGATCTGAATAATGGGTCATATTACCTTATTGATGTTCAAGACCACCAGGACTCACGCATGTCAGAGGAAGAGACCCACCGGCCGTGGAATATTGCTCATCTTCGGCCTTACTACATGTAGCGACCCGACCCCAGACGGTCAAGCCTCTGTGTATCGGTGCCATCCCTGGATCAGTATGCTAGCACACACAGTACATCAATGTATATATCAAAGTGCAATCACATGTATAATTAACGTAAAACTGATATATACCTTATAAGTCTTAGCGGAAACAATCAACGGGTGTGGAGTCCCATCAACGCCATCGGTAAGTTGAGTGTAGACCGTAACCCTGTATCGTAACTCTTACTCGTCGAAGAAATATCTGCAACATGATACGTTGCAGCCGTGTAGGTCAGTACATTGAATGTACCGGCAAGATCACAATAAGAGAAAACAAATGATAAACTATACTATATGCAATATGGCTTTATGGCTCTGTATCTGAGTTTTGTTTGCATAAAAGCTGGTTTTATTTTCCCTACATCAAAGGAATTAGCCGGAGTCTGTACTATGGAGTTTTCTATCATGACATGGTTCCGCCAACCGATGTCTGATAGCCCGAATCATCATAAGTTGCCCACAATTAAGTTATCAATCCGGTGTTGAGAGTTCCGAGATAGATCCAAGTCCAGAGGCTCAAGTTGTCTGTAACCGGGGACACGGCTAATCGATTAGGTTTTAACCCTCTACAAAGGTTTGTACACTTAACCCGCAAGATTCGATCCCTCTCTTTACATTCTCGCACTTCATGGTGTTTGAGAACAAGATGACCGAAACATGGTCTTCCGAAGAGTTCCTCTGACCACTGTCCGGTGCTCATCCAATCCTACCGTAGTTCTACATCTGCTAGCACCGTCCCAGCCAGAATCACCACTAAGGTCAACCAAGCCAAAGCCCATAGTGACTTGCGGTTGCACAGGTATGCTTCCAGGCATGAAGTATTCTTCCATCTCTTTGAGCCTGGGTGAAGCTTTCCGCAAGATGTCATGGCGCTTCTCCATGCATTCCGGCCATCCACTGGTTGCTCCAGGGTGCCCGTCAACCGTCCTTCACCCAGTAGTGTGTATTGAATTCTCGTCTCATGTCTTGAAGTCTTGAGGCTGCAATCCTTGCAGATTCCATCATGGAGTTGTTGTTATTGATGTAGAGTCCTCCTTCTTCACACCACTCTTGTGCACTCATACCAAACCCCGTCTACTATAGTGTAGCATCAAAACTATATAACGTCCCGGGCTTGGTAACAAGTAGATGGGTTCCTACCTCATGCATTCTACTCAACTACAAGATTCAGTAACACTACTGGAGGGATTGTTGAAAGGGTGCTACTACATGCAAATAAAACATAGTTATGAAAAACATGGTCAAAGTGAACTTGCCTGGTATTACTTGATGAAGATAATAACGCTCTCGGAATCTTTGATAAACTATTCGTCACTCCGAGAAAATCTATATAGTCAAACATTATATTCACATAAGTAATAATCCTAGCAAACAATACTAGCAATCAAAATAACAACCAAAAAGCAATAAATAAAACAATAATGACGTCAAAGAAAACCAAATAGAATTAAAAAAAACTTCAAGAAAGCAAGGGAGAAACCAACAAACACGATAACAGACAATACTCTCGTAGCAACACCAAATTACTCTAATAATTTTTTCTACAACAAATAAAATATAATTCTAATGAAACAATAGAAAATAATTTACTAAAGCATTCACTAGCAAAAAGAACTAGTATAAAAACTATTATAACTATCTAGTTAACACTAGAACAACTATAACAACTAGAAAACACTAAGACAATAGTAAACAATACTAAAATAATTTATGAAAACTTATTTTACTTCTAAATAACAGAACCAATAACAACATATATTGAAGTGGCAAAAAGAAATACATTAAAACTAATAAAACTATTTTTATCAACTATCACTATGAACTAAACAAACAAATACTAAAACAGTAGCTAAACACTAATAAAAAACTACAAAAATTTATCTACTGTAGTCTAACAGAAACATATGACAACATGTAAAAATCTACAAAAAGAATTAACTAAAAATAATTAAAACCACTAATTATATGACTAAAACAACTACATAAGAAAAACAGTACTGTTTTCGCAATAAACCTAATTAAAATAAACTAAAAATAAATAACTATAAGCTACTGGATAGACAAAACAATAACAAACAGTAGCAAAAAGAATCAACCAAAAATATTTCATAAAACTCAAGATACGGCCAAAATAGTGATTTGAATAAATTTCATCAAATTCAATTTTAAACTACTCAAATTTGAAATCCAATGGTACAAACAGAAACTTCAACAAATTTTGAATCTAATGCAAAAAGAATCTCTCAATTTGGATCTAAAACATAAAAGTTATAACCAATCTAAAACAGAAACTATTCTGAAACTAAAACAGAAAAAAAAACACTACGATCGGTTAAAGGCCACGTGGCGCTATGCGGCTGGACTAAAGCGGTGGCCGAAAAGAGCTAGCGGATGGACGACCTAACCGTAACAGAAAACGGTTTGGGGCAAAAAAAAGAGATCTAATCTAACGCGTCCGATGCAAATCTAACGGTGGAGTGGGAGTGGAGAGGTCACCGCGGTGGTCGACGGCGGCGTGGGCTTCGGGCGTCGTCGGCGAGGCGTCTCCAGTGGTCGGCAGCGTCGAAAAAGGCCACAAGCAGGTGCAGCAGCGCGTGGCGTCCCCAACGATGGTCGTGGCGTCGATAGAGGTGGTCGGAGACGGTCGGCGGCGAGCTCGAGGCAGAGACGGCGCTCGGTGGTCGTCGGTGTTGGTCCTACGGCGGTCCCCCGGCGAAAAAAGGGAACCGGGCGATGCGGTAGAGGGTGGCGCGGCTGTTGGTGGTGTTGGGAGAGGTCGGGGGTGAGCGTGGATCGCGGAGTGAGTGACGGCGTGCGGCGGCGGAGGCGGACTCCGACGAGAAATTGCGACGGGGAGAGGCGACGGGAGTAGGGGCTTTAAGGGGGATCAGACGAGGGGCGAGAGGTATATATAGGGGAGGGTGCTTGGAGAAGGGGGCGAGGGGATTCGTGATCCCGAGAAGATCGGGATTCCGGCGGCGGCGGCGCGACTTGGCGTGGGGAGGAAGAAGAGGAGCGGGTCGGGTCGGACGGCCCCGCGCGTCAGCGGCAGTGGGGAAATGAGCGAGGGGGCGGGCAACCGATGCGGAGGTGGTTCGGGCGCGGGCGTGGTAAGTGGGCCGAGGGAGGGAGAGATAGAAGGGTAGGTGGGCCTCGGTCCGTCGGCTTCGGCCATTTTTTCTTTTTTGAAATAAGCACAGACAAGAAAACTAAATAAAGGAAAAACAATAAGACTTTTATATAGACATATTATATACCAAAATTTTCAGAAAACTAAATCCTAAAACATGCACATATTTTCATGTACAAATAGAAGCCACAAAAATTCGAATAAAGCAGACAATGCCACTGTTGCAATAAAACCCAATAAAAATCATTTTTAAAATACCAAAATGATTTCAAAATTATTTTCTCCTAATTTTCCATTGAAGGGAATCATTTTACCCTTATTTCCATTTATTTTATTTTAGGAGAAAAATAATTTGATTAAAAGTCAAATAACTCCTAAATGGTTTTGAAATTGAAATTCAAACCACTTCCAAATCTTTTCTGTTTTTCGTCATTCAAATATATTTCAAATTTGCCCCTGGTTTGGAGTGTCATATTACTCCTCTCTTTATTTTGCAATGGGTCTGAGGAATTTGAAACTATTCAAATGGGAGGGATTCCAAATGGAATTTCAAAAGTGGTTTAACTCCCCACTCTCTTTCATTTAAACTTTGGAGAAGTCATTTCATGTCCTCTCTTGAAAGTCCTTGAGTGGCATGAAGTTTGCATTACTTTCAAATGAGGTTTCAAATCATTTCAGATGGAAACACTTTTGGGAAAGTCCGTTTATTCCCTCTGATTCAACTTTCAAAAAGTTTCAAATTGCACTCAATTTCACCCAATAATTCACACAACAATCAAACAAACAATCAAAACTATTTATTTAATATAATATTCCAAAATTTAGAATTTTGGGATGTTACACTACACTTGAGCCACTGGCTCTTTCAATGTACATATTCTGACAATGTATATATTATGATTGATATAATAAAGCCGGCATCCTTGCTAAAGTAGGGCCTCTGTCGCTTTTTCCTCTTCAATAATGAGTTTTTGGTCACATGGGGGCTTCTGCTTTATACAGCAAAGTTATGATTACCCTTTGATCTGGCTTATAATCCACATAAAAAACTTGGGGGCTTGCTACCCAGGTTAAAGATACCAAAGAGAGTCTGTTGCAAAAGCACAACTCAAACATAGGTACCCCTTGAGCACAGCTCAAAATATTGCTTGGGGGCTCTTTTGCTCTAAAGAACAAAGAGTCTATAACCTTGTGATAGGCTATAAAAGCCAGGTGTATTCACCTAAAACCCCGGGTTATCCTGCCTTTTAAAATAAGTCACTCCGCCCAGATAATCCTGGAAAGACCCGTCGAACGTTTGACAAGTCAATCTTATAAAGACCCTGAACTTGTCAAAGTTAAAACGATGATTGGTTAATGTGAGGTCCATCTTATAAGGTTTGTAAAATGGTTTAACTCAATGGCTTGGCAGCCCATGAAAAGCCTCGTTTTGGGCCTGGAAGCCCATGAAAAGCCTCGCTTCTCGTTTGTTTTTTAGCAGATTCTTTCTTTTGAGATTTATTTGATAAAGTTTATAAAGTGTTATGATTATAATAACCGGTGTTTATTGACCCGGCCTGGCTTTGACTATAAGTCGCCAGTATAAGATAATATCCAGTGTTTATTGACCCGGCCTGGTTTTTGATTATAAGCCGCCAGGATGAAATAAAGATAATATCCGGTGTTTATTAACCCGGTCCGGCTTTGTTCATAAGCCGACACTCTCTGATAATTACCAGTGCTCGAAGCTTTGGGCTATCACCCTTACTACACTAGCTTGATAAACCAACAAGTGTGATCAAATATCACAGGTATGACATATTTTAATCATATACGATTATTATTTCGTCCAACCTTGGTTATAAATCATGATAAGTTCATATTGGGGCATTATAACCCGTCCAGCAGTAAACCGCCAGGACACTTTTCATCTGTTGTATGCAAGAACAGATTCAAAATTGATAATATCATAAGGCATATATGGCATATCTTCGCATGGCAGATAAATAAGTATCATAAACAACACAATATGCACGATGGCATAATAGAACAAGAAGTTTAAATCTAGCCTATTACAAGGCGCTTGGTGCCCAAAAGGATAATTGTTTTTCAGTTTTCACATACAACAGATGATAAACCGGCCCCGGTTTATGAGTCTTGGCCTGGCTGACTTGAAGGTTGCGACTCATCCCTTGTCGGTTCATCCTCCTCTACCGTCTGGAAGTTGGGTTTGGACCAGTCAAAGCCACGTATGGCGACAAATTCAGCCTCGCCATCAATCAGATCAGACGGATCAATATCAGGGGCGAAAGTGTGCTTACGAATCGGCGGGATTAAGTCCATCACTTTATATGAAGGAGTCGCCATCTTCTGATTATCTGCATCATAACCCAGCTGATACTTGGTGAGGTTGGTCTCTTCGGCAATGATTGTTGCATGAGGGCGAATCTCCTTGACACAAGCAACAAAGTCTTGTTGGTCAAAAGGAGTTCCATTTTCCTTGAGACTAGGATACCCACTAGCCACGTCTGTCGGGTCTAACTCTGGTACCCAGGCTTTGGCACAGCTCAAAGCTGTCACAACTCCGGCTCTAGCACAAGATCTATTGATTTCTTGGAACCTAGTGGGAAAGATGGACAGTTTCTTCAAGACATCACTCAGTAGATTTGGTCCTTGATTCGCTGGGGAGATAGTGGCGAGAGTCCGTTGAGCTCCAGTGTATAATTGTTCAACAAGCGTGTAAACCGCCTTGAGCTTTACTAGTGTATCTCGGCTCATATTGCTACTCCTGGGACCTGTAAAGATTACACAATTGGTTAAGTGGCGGCTTATATTATGATGACATATACTCACTTTGGGTAAATAACACGGTGACTTACCGAAGATTGCAGAAACCATCTGAGACACATGATTATTTTAACCGGTGAGTTTAGTGGTAACCTCTTCCAGAGCCGCCTCGGCTTTCTCAGCACGCTGTGTCAAGGCAGTCTTCTCATTTATGCAAGCCTCTTTCTCCGAAGTAAAGCTGGTCTTCAATTTTTCTGCTTCAGACACACTCAACTGGAATTTTGATTCAGACTTTTTTGTCTCAGTCTCCTGAGCCGCCAGTTGGGTCTTGGCCTCGGACAATTGAGTTACCAGTTCTGTGGTCGCAACCTGCACACATCATAAGTTCGTTAAGTTTCATGGCAGATTACAAAATACAAGTCCCAAGTGCTTTGCAAGCAACAACACTTGGCACTTGGGGGCTAATGTCTGTCAACGAATTTTTTCAAAGGAATTAGCTCTTTCTAAAAAGTCCCAAGTGCTTTGCAAGCAATAACACTTGGCACTTGGGGGCTAATGCATATTGCTTGTTTTCTTGTCAAGGATGAGCCGGGTGTGCTATTGACAGTCCCAGCTGACTCATGAGGGATATCCAGTTAAGTCTTGGTCTTTTACATAATGACTAATAAGACCGGCTCATTCATACTAATTAAACCGGCCCTTGGGGATTACAAATGCAAAATTATGCTATCATCAGAATCCGGTTTAAAGTTTTTAAACCGGACTTGGAGGGAGTCTAGAACAAAAGATTGTAAATATTTCAAGTCTACAGATCATTCAAGTTTCTCATAATCAGAAGACTTGGGGGCTGGCAGGATATAGATATAAGACGGATGACATACCTCATACTTCTGGTGCCTTTGCTTCACCATTTCAATCTCCAAGTCACGGACGGAATGCACTTGACTGACATAGCCAGATAAAACTTCACTAATACTCAGGTGAGCATAGCGGGAGACATCAAACCTCACTTTCTGTCTTTCCATGACTTCCTGTTTGGCACAGTGTCTCGCTAGTACAGTTGGATTCCCCGGTTCAATGAATCTAGTGCTAGTGATCAAAACATCATCACCATGAGTCTCTGGCGGGTTAGCTGAGCTTGATGGTTCAATACTTTATGGATCAACAGTAGTCTCATCAATAGACGGCTCAGGTAAATCCAGTTGAACATTGAGAGCAGGGTCTTCTGGTTGTTCAGGGTGTTCTGGCACAAGGGTTGACTGATCCGGTTCAGCAGCTTCCGGATCTACGGCCGGCTTCATCACCTTTGCTTTTTTGTTGGGCTTTGCTTGACCGCTAAAAAGAATTTTGACAAGTCTGCATAATGATGAAGATATAAAGGAATAGAAGAGAGATAATTATCTTTACCCAGGGGCAATCTTGAAAGCCGGCAGTTGAGTCTGTGATGAGTCACCAGAAGAGGAACGGGAAATTTCCTGCAAAGATGGAATCAAAATTGAGTGATTGATGAAAATAACTCGCTGGTAAATACAAGAGTTAAGGTTAAAAGAACCTCATTTTGCCGTTTCCGAGGGGTGTTTGGTAAACCGGAGGTTAAATCTTCATCTCCACCGGTCCGGGTCTAGCGGCGGCTCTCATGTTGCTGTCGTTTCAAAAGACATTGATGATCTAAATAAGCCAAGGGGTGTGAAAACCTTACTTTCCGGGTTACCTGCCAAAGTTTCTGCCTTGGTAAAGGTTCCGAGTCGGAGGAAATAATAGTTACCTCTTCTTCGACTGCCTGGCTGGCCTCCGTGTCATCTTGGCAATAGTCAGTGTCAATAAGGTTGTTAAAAAACAAGCCAAGAGAATCAAGGGCTACCTCCGACTCAGAGGCGTCATCCAGCTTTAGCAATTCAGAGGCGCTTGGCTTTTTTCTAGACCGCCTGCTGGTATTTTTGGCAGCTCTCGCAGCAGCCTTAGCCTTTTTAGCAGCCTCATGGTCATATATGGCCTTCTAGAAGTCAGATTTAGCCTGTGGATGGATAACATATTGGAGTTCATGCAATGTTTAAGTGTTGAAGGAGAAAGAAGTCAAAATTTTTACCTCTGGTGCTGGGTTAAGCTTGCAGAAAGGATTCAAACCCACTTTGCTGCAGTCTTCATATTTACCATTTTCAGGTGTGGTCGCCATTTCAATGATGGCATCTTCAGTCAGTCGCAGAAAGCTATGTCGTAAGGGATCATCTGTTCCTCCGGTATAGTTACACATCAAGCCGGATCAGCGGCTTAAGGGGATGATCCGCCATGCGACCCAGCAGCGGATTAAATCGACTCCAGTTAAGCTATTTCCCAGCAAAGCTTGAACTTTTTTTATTGTAGGGACAAGTTTCTTGTGTTCGGCGGCAGTAAGTTTGTCAGGGAGTTGGTACTTTGAATCGAGGCGCTCAGGCCGATAACCCGGCAACGGATTCTCATCAGATGGAGAGATATCCTTGCAGTAGAACCATGTTTGGTTCCAGTCTTTAGGATGGCTTGGCAGAGCTACTTGGGGGAAGATGGCATCTCATCTGCATTGAATTGAAATCCCGCCAAGTTCCAAGTTGGGCCCATTTGTGAACTCGTTTTGCCGGTTCAAGTAGAAATACTCTTTGAAAAGCTCAGCACTAGGATCTTCTTGAAGGTATACCTCACAAAAGACTTGGAAGTTACAGATGTTTGATATGGAATTGGGTCCAATGTCTTGTGGACGGAGTTTGAAGAAGTGTAGGATATCTCTGAAGAATTTAGAGCCGGGTGGCGAGAAACCCTGGTTCATATGATCAGTAAATACGATAACTTCACCGTCCTTAGGCTGAGGCTTCTCTTCGCCCGGGTTAGGAACATGGTAATGCATCACACTCTTATCTGGCAAATATCCAACGGTGACGAAATCCTTCAAGGTGTCCTCAGTGACTGTGGAGGGAACCCAGTTGCAGGTCGTGATTGTTTTGGGCGGCATGGCGAAAGGACAACCTAAAAGACAAGAAAGAATTTGCCGGCTCAAGATGGATGTTAAAATTGCAAGTTAACAAATACAATGCATGTTCAGAAATGACGGGTTAAGAAAGGGCTAATCTCTTCCTAATAATAAAGCACGGATTGAATCCTTGGATTCACCCTCACAATACGCTTTCTGCCTATGAAACTACATTTTCAGTTTGAATTTAAAACATATTTGAGGTGGTACTAAATTTAAGTTAGGTCGTCATCCGCCGCTCCCTGCCTGGCCCACGTATCCACCAAACCAATCCGAGCAAGACTCTAAGCCACACAACGTGGTTAAGCAACACCGAGCCCTGACGCCCCATCCCCCGACCTGTTTTTCGCCCAAGAGAATTGACGGCTGTCGCCGCACCCGACCAATACGATGAGGCCGGCGCGCCACCTCCTGGCTCCTCCCATCCCCGATCCGGAGCACCAACCTCTTCTTCTTCCTTCATCATGATCTGGCAGCAGCACCAAGAGCTAGGCGACTCATCAGCAACTCCGATGCCTCTCCAGCTCCATAGCCACGCGCCTGCAGCGTCGTCTACCCATGCACCCACCTGAGCGGTGAGGAGCAGCAAAGGACACACACATGGAGTAGCTCCCACGTTGATTTCCTTCGCGTACAAGTACGCGGATCTCTGGATGGACAAAAGCTATACGCGTACACAAATCTCCGATGCGGGCGAGCGGACTTCAGCCGACTTGGATATAGACGATACACGGCGAGCAACAACTGGGCACACGACCCTCAGCCATGCCACATGCATGCGTGGCCTCCAAAGACACGTGAACACCCACAGAATCACTGCGTTTGCACGCAGCCGGCATAAGTGTGCTACTCATGCCGGCAAGAAGGATCACATCAGCATGCAAGCACAGGATCGACCACGTCACCCATGATACATCTACAATATTGGAACACCAGCCGGTACACCGACACACCTAGACAACATCCGCGCCAGCGAACCTGCAATGCTGCATCAAGTAGCCACCGAACGACTGCACCTAGCGATTTGCATCAAACCACTGATCTCTGCACCAACACCACGCCACGATGTTCTGTATGATTGCATCACGCTAAATAAAAAAGAACTATTCGTCGAGCACGTCTTCGAGAAGCGACTCCGACATGCACCATCCACACACCAGCTATTGTGGAAAGAGATGCAATTCTTCACCGACTTTTCCCGTATGACACCACATCGTCACTTCATTGCCGCGACGGACGTCTCCAAGAGACGCATAATCATCGGCAAGCCTCTGCAATGCCAGTCGATTTACCCAAGCTACTTCAGCCGTGATTGATTTTAGTGGCACACTGGGAGGAGACAAACAAATATGGCAAAAAGCATAAGATGAAATAGAAAAAGTGATGCTTTGAGGAAAACAGATGTGCAATAAACATAAACATTTTATTATATACGTACGTCTCGGCTGTGCTGCTGACTCAGGACCAGATCAGTGATCTAGGTCTGGGCGATTTACACATTGATAAATTTGGTACCCAAAGCACTGACATGATCAGCACACTGGCTGTCCTGATTGCCATAGAACATGTGCATTAAAGTTAGTCCAATTATGATGCATGACTGTTTGAGCAAAACCATAAGCACGGATTGACTCCGTGGGTTCAGCGTCATAATACGTTTCTTTCCGTGAATTTATGTTTTCAGTTTGAATATAAAACATATACGCGAGGTGGTACTAATTCAGGGAACCGTCTGTAGTTTCGTCCGTCATTACGATGATTTCGTCTGCCGTCAACGATCCATATTTTGTCGTCCGTCGTCGCTAATTTTTGTCAAACGTCTATCTGGCCCAAGTCAGCCGGCCCAACTTCCGTATAAAAGAAGGCAGAAAAAACTGCTCTTCGGTGGGATCAAACTCAAAACCTCCACACCTAACATGACAAGCCGTTGCCAGTTGAGCTAGGATGTTTTTGTGTTTGAATAGAAGGTTTCACACCTGTCAAATAATCCCAGGCGGCCGATGCAAAAAAATCTGGACTAAGCTGGATCGCAACATATGAGAACTAGATGATACCCCCGCACGTTGTTGCAGGAACATTTTACAACATATTTCAATGTGATTCATTGTATGAAACATGAATATTTGAAGTAATAATATAAAAGGCTAAAACTAAAAATGATATAACTTATTATGTTTGATTACTATATAGTTGTTAAATATATTTTAAATATATATACCATAATAGAATGAAAATTCTCATGTATGTTTGCATATTGAGATGGGTTTTTTCCCGTGCATGTCATGATGAAGTGGCATGCTTGCATGTTGAGAGACTATGGTAGTGGGGGTGGACCTTTTCTCATGCATGTTGTGCGATGATGTGGCATGCTTGCATGTTAAGAGAAATAGTTAGTGGGGGCTAGCTATTTAGATATAGAAGATACAATGTTGATTAACCTATTATATAGGGATCCGGCTTGCCTGCTCCCTCCTCATGCTCCCATCCGTGCTCCCACTTTATCCTACGGCTGTCTTTTTTCCTTTTTTCTTTCTAATCTAATCATCTCCCCCTGATTTTAAGAGGGTGGGGCCAGGCCTTATTTTTTTCCAATCAAATCAAGCCACGTACACGGGAGCACGGATGGGAGCACGCGCGGGGAGCAGGCAAGTCTCGTCCATTAAATAGTCCCACCTTGCTCCCTTAGATCTAATTTTCCTAATTTATATATGTCTTGATTTTCTTTTGGATATCGAGGAGCCATCTCAGGAATCATTATGGAGGAAATCAGATGTCTCATAATAAGGAAGGAAAGAGGCATTGAGAGAATATAAGGAAAGAAAGAGGGATTGAGATAATAAGGAAAGAACGAGGGATTTCAGATGTGATTAAAAACCAAACAAGGAATGAGGAATTAAATCATGACTGGGGATGAGAGAAGGAAGCTTCTATGTGCGCCATATTTGGAACAAAAAGCATGTACGCCACACTCCATTATGAGTCAGAAATATATTAAAAAACATGCGTACAATTTTTTTATGGAACATGCAAGTTGAGACTTGAGCACATACAAAAAAAACATGAGCATATACAAAATTAGTTGTCTTTACATTGGAGAAAAACTTAGATCGTGGCCAATCAAGATTTTGAGTTATTCAAAAAATTGCAGAGGAGTTATTCAAAAAAAATTGCAGGGGAGTTATTCAAGAAATTAATGTGATGTGTGAACACACGGCTTACACAACATCACACACGACGGACATGATAGGACCATGCAATCGGATCATCATCACATGTGCGACCGGTCTCCCAGATCAGACGGTCTGGTGCAAAAATATCATCATCTACCTACATGGTCGAGGCTGATGAATTTCTTCTTTTGTGTCTAAATTTGTTGAACCGCTTCATTTGAAACTGAATTGGTAGGTGTTTTATTTAGGTGCATATGCCACAGTTGGACCACTTCTTTATATCAGAACTGTTGACGTCAAGAACTAAGATATGACATTGTAATACTAATATTTGACATATCGAAATTTTTTAACTCAAGAGAAAGATATTACGTATAACACATGCAAAAAATATGTCTAAATCACAATAAAAAGGTGTTCATTTTTTGTTGGTCATGTGCTATAGTTTTCTGAGAATAGAAAACATCTTTACTCTTATTTTTCTGATCAACTGACTAGCACCCGTCACCAAAGTATAAGGAATCGGACTTGGAGTCCCTACTGTGTGCGACTCAAACTCCGCACTTTTCTCTGTTATACCATAGAAAGATGTGTGATCTTTGTAAAACGCTCCTCATATTACTATGTTGTTTCTCATGTGACAATGTGGAGGATTTCATGGAGTTTGTTGATGTCATCATGTCTCATGATGTGAGCTATTGCATTCGTAAACTGGTTTTTTTGTCTCCCGTCGCAATGCATGGGTATTTGTGCTAGTGATATATAAAGTAACAATAAACTGGCAGAATAAGCTGCCATGACTAAAGGCATTCAAGATCTACAAAGGCTATAATTTGCTAAGTATTAGGACAAACAAATTCTGCAGATTGAGGTTGCAAATTTGGATCTACCGCTGTTTAGAAAAAGGAAATAAATTCGAAATTTATAGAGGTGACAGTGGAAAAATAGAGGTGTCCTAGAGGAGATCTGTCACGGTGGGGATATATTCCAGTGTCAAGAACAAGTGCTAAAACTACTACCGCACAAGATTCATATGGTTTTTGGATCTAACCCATGGAACTAAACAAAGAGAAAGAAGGGCGGAGACGAACGCTGACGAACACCGACGGACACCAACAAAACCTAATGACAGATCTATGTCAAAGAAAAAAGGACTTACTGATGCTGTTAGGACAGCGGAGTGGCGCCACAGTTGTCTGGTCTATTCAGGGCGATGCAGTGGCCGGGGTTGAGGTAGGAGACGGAGGTCGACAGTGGTGAGGCTCGTGTGGGTTCGTGCGTCGTGAGGAGGAAGAAAGGAGAAGGAGAAGAATGAAAGATGGCTCTATGGTCCTATTTATAAGGAAACAGAAAAACAGGCAGGCGCGAAAGACGAGGAGGCTCAATGATGGTTATCCAGCTAATTGGACGATTCGATTTTCGGAAAGACATTAAGATAAAGATCCGTTAGAGATGACGTCGTGGCGGGTTTCCAAAATTCTTGGAGATGACGTCATGGCAGGTTATAAGGGTTGTGCAACAGATGTGGAAGGATTTTCTAAGTGTTGAAGATTGACATGAACAAGTTCAAATCAACCTGGGGCCTAATGTTGGGGATATAACTATTAGGTATGACCCGCCCAGGAGGGGCCGGGTCATCCCTATGACGATTCTTCACAATGAAGCCCAAGATCATATGGCGGTTCATAGATAGGCTAGGTAGAGGGCCCAGACTCGAAGGCGGCTTAAGGTCCGTGGATATAAACCGCCATGTATGTAAGCTTGTATTGTAATGCATGTAAGAAAGGTCACCGAGCTAGATACATTGTATAAGCCGGCCTGGACTCTGTAGCCCGCAGGGCGTCAACCCGTGTATATAAGGGGACGACCTAGCGGCGGCTTAGGACAAGAAAGAACAGATCGAGAGCCTGGGCAAGCATATTCGCTCCCTACTCATCAAAACCCTAGCAATACCATCTACAGACTGGATAAGGCTTTTACCTTCATCGTAAGGGGCCAAACCAGTATAAACTCCTCGTGTCCTTTGTCCTGATTAACCCCTTTAAGCTAACCACATCGCGATGGCTCCACGACTAAGTCCTCACACTAGGACATCTGCCATGACAATTCCACAACAAGTTTGGCCTTCAGTTGAAACAATGTCGAATAATTTCACAACTCACGCCACGTGGAACACCACAGCGTAATGGTGTGTCCGAACGTCATAACCATACTTTATTAGATATGGTGCGATCTATGATGTCTCTTACCTATTTAAGCATCATTTTGGGGTTATGCATTAGAGACAACTGCATTCACGTTAAATAGGGCACCATCTAAAAATCCGTTGAAATGACACTGTATGAACTGTGGTTTAGCAAGAAACCTAAGCTGTCGTTTCTTAAAGTTTGGGGTTGCGATGCTTATGTGAAAAGTTTCAACCTGATAAGCTCAAACCCAAATCGGACAAGTGCGTCTTCATAGGATACCCAAAAGAAACTGTTGGGTACTCCTTCTATCACATATCCGAAGGCAAGATCTTTATTGCTAAGAGTGGATCCTTTCTAGAGAAGGAGTTCCACTCGAAAGAAGTGAGTGGGAGGAAAGTAGAATTGATGAGGTAATTGCACCTTCTCCCGAATTGGAAAGTAGTTCATCACAGAAATCAGTTCCAGTGATGCCTACACCAATTAGTGAGGAAGTTAATGATGATGATCATGAAACTTCAGATCAAGTTACTACCGAACCTCATAGGTCAACCAGAGTATGTTCCTCACCAGAGTGGTACGGTAATCCTATTCTGGAAGTCATGTTACTAGACCATGACGAACCTACGAACTATGAGGAAGCGATGATGAGCCCAGATTCCGCGAAATGGCTTAAGGCCATGAAATCTGAGATGGGATCCATGTGTGAGAACAAAGTATGGACTTTGATTGACTTTCCCAATGATCGGTGAGCCATTCAGAATAAATGGATCTTCAAGAGGAAGATGGACGCTGATAGTAGTGTTACTATCTACAAAACACGAATTGTCGCAAAAGGTTTTCGACAAGTTCAAGGTGTTGACTACGATGAGATTTTTCTCACTCATATCGATGCTTAAAATTCTATCCGAATCATGTTAGTAGTTGCCGCATTTTATGAAATATGGCAAATGGATATCAAAACTACTTTCCTTAATGTATTTATTAAAAAGGGAGTTGTATATGATGCAACTAGAAGGTTTTGTCAATCCTAAAGGTGTTAACAAAGTGTGCAAGCTCCAACGAGCCATCTATGGACTGGTGCAAGCATCTCGGAGTTGGAATATACGCTTTGATGAGTTGAACAAAGCATATAGTTTTATACAGACTTGCGGTGAAGCTTGTATTTACAAGAAAGTGAGTGGGAGAACTACAACCTTTCTGATAAGTATATGTGAATGACATATTGTTGATCAGAAATGATGTAGAATTTTTTGGAAAGCATAAAGGAGAATTTGAAAGGAGTTTTTCAAAGAAAGAATTACCTGTAAAGCTACTTACATATTGGGCATCAAGATCTATAAAGATAGATCAAGACGCTTGATAAGACTTTCGATGAGTACATACCTTGATAAGATTTTTAAGGAGTTCAAAATGGATCAGTCAAAGAAGGAGTTCTTGCCTGAGTTGTAAGGTGTGAAATTGAGTAAAGACTCAAAACCCGGCCACGACAGAAAATAGAAAGAGAATGAAAAGTCATTCCCTATGCCTCAGTCATAGGTTCTATAAAGTATGCTATGCTGTGTACCAGACCTATTGTATACCTTAGCATGATTTTGGCAAGGGGGTACAATAGTGATCTAGGAGTAGATCACTTGACAGCGGCCAAAATTATCCTTAGAGGACTAAGGAAATATTTCTCGGTTATGGAGGTGATAAAATAGTTCATCGTAAAGAGTTACGTCGATGCGATCTTTTTACACCGATCTAGATGACTCTAAATCTCAATCTGGATACATATTGAAAGTGGGAGCAATTAGCTAGAGTAGCTCCGTGCAGAGTATTATAGACATATAAATTTTCAAAATACATACGGATCTGAATGTTGCAGACCCATAGACTAAACTTCTCTCACAAGCAAACCATGCTCACTCTTTGGGTGTTAATCACATAGCGATATTAACTAGATCATTGACTCTAGTAAACCCTTTGGGTATTAGTCACATGAAGATGTGAACTATTCACATAAAGATGTGAACTATTAGTGTGAAATCACATGACGATGTGAACTAGATTATTGACTCTAGTGCAAGTGGGAGACTGAAGGAAATATGCCCTAGAGGAAATAATAAAGTTGTTATTTATATTTCCTTATATCATGATAAATGTTTATTATTCATGCTAGAATTGTATTAACCAGAAACTTAGTACACGTGTAAATACATAGACAAACAGAGTGTCACTAGTATGCCTCTACTTGACTAGCTTGTTAACCAAAGGTGGTTAAGTTTCCTAACCATAGACATGAGTTGTCATTTGATAAACGGGGTCACATCATTAGAGAATGATGTGATTGACTTGACCCATCCGTTAGCTTAGCATTATGATCGTTTAGTTTATTGCTATTGCTTTCTCCATAACTTATACATGTTCCTATGACTATAAGATTATGCAACTCCCAAATACCGGAGGAACACTTAGTGTGCTATTAAACATCACAATGTAACTGGGTGATTATAAAGATGCTCTACAGGTGTCTCCGATTGTGTTTGTTGAGTTGGCATATATCGAGACTAGTATTTGTCACTCCGATTGTCGGAGAGGTATCTCTGGGCCCTCTCGGTAATGCACATCACTATACGCCTTGCCAGCAATGTGACTAATGAGTTAGTTACAAGATGTTACATTACGGAACGATTAAATAGAGTTGCCGGTAACGAGATTGAACTAGGTATGATGATACCGACGATCGAATCTCGGGCAAGTAACATACCAATGACAAAGGGAAAAACGTATGTTGTTATGCGGTTTGACCGATAAAGATCTTCATAGAATATGCAGGAACCAATATGAGCATCCAGGTTCCGCTATTGGTTATTGACCAGAGATGAGTCTTGGTCATGTCTACATAGTTCTCGAACCCATAGGGTCCGTACGCTTAACGTTCGATGACGATCGGTATTACGAGTTTATGTGTTTTGATGTACCGAAGGTAGTTCGGAGTCCTAGATGTGATCACGGACATGACGAGGAGTCTTGAAATGGTCGAGACATGAAGATTGATATATTGGAAGGTTATGTTTGGACACCGGAATGGTTTCGGATGAGTTCGGGCATATACCGGAGTACCGGAGGCTTAGCGGAACCCCCCGGGGGCTTAATGGGCCTACATGGGCTTTAGTGGAAGAGAGAGGAGGCGGCCAAGAGGTGGGGGTGCACCCCAAGCCCAATCCGAATTGGGAGGGGGGCTGGCCCACCTTTCCTTCTTCTCCTCTTCCCCTTCCTTCCCCCTCCTATTAGGACTAGGAAAGGGGGGAAACCTACTCCTAGTAGGAGTAGGAATCCCCCTTGGACGCACCATTAGGGCCGACCGGCCCCCTCCTCCCCTCCTTTATATACGGGGGAGGGGGCACCCCATAGACACACAAGTTGACAATTATTTTAGCCATGTGTGGTGCCCCCCTCCATACATACACTCCTCGGTCATATCGTCATCACCGTCAACACGCCGTCATGCTGACGAAACTCTCCCTCGGCCTCAACTGGATCAAGAGTATGAGGGACGTCACCGAGCTGAACGTGTGCAGATCGCGGAGGTGCCGTGCATTCGGTACTTGATCAGTTGGAGCGCGAAGACGTTCGTCTACATCAACCGCGTTTCTTAACGCTTCCGTATTTGGTCAACGAGGGTTGTAGACATACTCTCCCCTCTCGTTTCTATGCATCCCTAGATAGATCTTGCGTGATCGTAGGATTTTTTTAAAATACTGCGTTCGCCAACACAAAGTTCTTATCAAGCGGAGAATGTAAGATGAAATTGTTTGTAGGGTACGAAACCATCTCAAAGTTATCATTTCCGATTAATCTGTTGAGCTATTCATATAAGTGTCACAAACAGCCCTAGAGTTCATACTAAAATAACACCATCTGATACACATCAACCAACTCTAATACCACCTAGATACTCCAATGTCACCACAAGTATCCGTGACTTGATTCAATCCAACACAAAGAACTTCAAAGAGTGCCCCAAGATTTCTACCGGAGAAAGTAGGATGAAAATGTGCATCTGTTAGAAGGGAGACAGGGACTGGTGGAATATGATGGACGTATTTTTGATCGTAGAGGGAGAGTATATATTGAGTACAAGACTTGGAGGGCAAGACACCTCTCCTGGAGATAATGTAGGAGACAAATTACAAATCCTAGACTACCAAATACATGTATCCCAAATATATCTCTAACATCCCCCCACAGCCATAGCGGTAGCTTTCCGAACAGCAAGAGCGTCGCGTACTGTCATACTAGAGAGAATAGCAGCCGACGGGCTGACATCCCCACGCAGTCGTAGCGGGAGCATCATGGACGGTGTCGCGTCGCGGACCCGTTGACTCTAGAGAAAGCCGAGGAGTTGCTCAAGAGGATGATAACATTTTGTGCCAGTGTCGAGGTAGCCGAGAGCGTAGGGTGGTGTAGCCGTGGTCGAGGTAGCCGTGCGAAGAATATTGTGGTTGATGTTGAGTTGGGGCGGCCGGTATCGAGGAAGTCGCCATGGAGCCGCAGGCACAAGGAGGCGCCGAGTTAGTCATGGGCGCAGTGATGTCGAAGTAGTGGTGTGCCGGGTAGAGGACGGTGTTGACGAGGCATCGTGGTGGGTTTGCCAAGCCCGGAGACACGTCGTGGACGAAGGCACGCATCGGTGTTGCCAGCATCGGGCTATTGGGGAATGCAGTATTTCAAAAAAATTCCTACGATCACGCAAGATCTATCTAGGAGATGCATAACAACGAGAGGGGAGAGTGTGTCTACGTACCCTCGTAGACCGAAAGCAGAAGCGTTAAGTAACACGGTTGATGTAGTCGAACGTCTTCGCGATCCAACCGATCAAGTACCGAACACACGACACCTTCGCGATCTGCACACGTTCAACTCGGTGACGTCCCTCGTACTCTTGATCTAGCTGAGGCCGAGGGTGCGTTCCGTCAGCACGATGGCGTGTTGACAGTGATGATAAAGTTACCAACGTAGGGCTTCGCCTAAGCACTACGACAATATGACCGAGGTGTAAAACTGTGGAGGGGGGCACCGCACACGGATCAACTTGTGTGTCTATGGGGTGCCCCTCTCCCCGTATATAAAGGAGGGGAGGAGGAGGAGGGCCGACCCCAAGGGGTGCGCCCAAGGGGGGAATCCTACTCCTAGTAGGAGTAGGTTCCCCCCTTTCCTAGTCCTAGTAGGAGAAGAAGGAATGAGAGGAAGAAGAGAAGGAAAGGGGGCCGCCCCTAGCCCTACTCCAATTCAGTTCAGGCTAGGGGGGCGCGCGCCACACCTTGGCCTGCCTCCTCTCTTCCACCATTAGGCCCATGAGGCCCAATAACTTCCCGGGGGGGGGGGTCCGGTAATCCCTGGTACTCCGAAACTTATCCAAAATGACCCGAACCATTCCGGTGTCCGAATGTAGCCTTCCAATATATGAATCTTTATGTCTCGACCATTCTGAGACTACTCGTCATGTCTGTGATCTCATCCGGGACTCCAAACAACATTCGGTACATCAAATCACATAACTCATAATACATATCGTCATCAAATGTTAAGCGTGCGGACCCTACGGGTTCGTGAACTATGTAGACATGACCAAGACACATCTCTGGCCAATAACCAATAGCAGAACCTGGATGCTCATATTGGTTCCTACATATTCTATGAAGATCTTTATCGGCCAAACCGCACAACAACATACATTGTTCCCTTTGTCATCGGTATGTTACTTGCCCGATATTCGATCGTCGGTATCATCATACCTAGTTCAATCTCGTCACCGGCAAGTCTCTTTGCTCGTTCCGTAATGAATCATCCCGCAACTAACTCATTAGTCACATTTCTTGCAAGGCTTATAGTGGTGTGCATTACCGAGAGGGCCCAGAGATACCTCTCCAACAATCGGAGTCATAAATCCTAATCTCGATCCATGCCAACTCAACAAACACCATCGGAGACACCTTTAGAGCATCTTTATAATCACCCAGTTACGCTATGACATTTGATAGCACACTAAGTGTTCCTCCGGTATTAGGGAGTTGCATAATCTCATAGTCATAGGAACATGTATAAGTCATGAAGAAAGCAATAGCAATAAACTAAACGATCATAGTGCTAAGCTAAAGGATAGGTCTAGTCCATCACATCATTCTCTAATGATGTGATCTCGTTCACCAAATGACAACACATGTCCATGGCTAGGAAACTTAACCATCTTTGATTAACGAGCTAGTCAAGTAGAGGCATACTAGGGACACTCTGTTTGTCTATGTATTCACACATGTACTAAGTTTCTGGTTAATACAATTCTAGCATGAATAATAAACATTTATCATGATATAAGGAAATATAAATAACAACTTTATTATTGCCTCTAGGGCATATTTCCTTCAGTCTCCCACTTGCACTAGAGTCAATAATCTAGATTACACAGTAATGATTCTAACACCCATGGAGTCTTGGTGCTGATCATGTTTTGCTCGTGAGAGAGGCTTAGTCAATGGGTCTGCAACATTTAGATCCATAGGTATCTTGCAAATCTATACGTCTCCCTCATTGACTTGATTGTAGATGGAATTGAAGCGTCTTTTGATGTGCTTGGTTCTCTTGTGAAATCTGGATTCCTTCGCCAAGGAAATTGCACCAGTATTGTCACAAAAGATTTTCATTAGACCCGATGCACTAGGTATTACACCTAGATCGGACATGAACTCCTTCATTTGCTGCTTGCGAAGCAGCTATGTATTCCGCTTCACACGTAGATCCCGCCACAACGCTCTGCTTAAAACTGCACCAACTGACAGCTCCACCATTCAATAAAAATACGTATCCGGTTTGTGACTTAGAGTCATCCGGATCAGTGTCAAAGCTTGCATCGACGTAACCATTTACGACGAGCTCTTTGTCACCTCCATAAACGAGAAACATATCCTTAGTCCTTTTCAGGTATTTCAGGATGTTCTTGACCGCTGTCTAGTGATCCACTCCTGGATTACTTTGGTACCCCCTGCTAAACTAGTAGCAAGGCACACATCAGGTCTGGTACACAGCATTGCATACATGATAGAACCTATGGATGAGGCATAGGGAATGACTTTCATTTTCTCTCTATCTTCTGCAGTGGTTGGGCATTGAGTCTGACTCAACTTCACACCTTGTAACACAGGCAAGAACCCTTTCTTTGCTTGATCCATTTTGAACTTCTTCAAAACCTTACCAAGGTATGTGCTTTGTGAAAGTCCAATTAAGTGTATTGATCTATCTCTATAGATCTTGATGCCCAATATATAAGCAGCTCCGCCAAGGTCTTTCATTGAAAAATTCTTATTCAAGTATCCTTTTATGCTATTCAGAAATTCAGTATCATTTCCGATCAACAATATGTCATCCACATATAATATCAGAAATGCTACAGAGCTTCCACTCACTTTCTTATAAATACAGGCTTCTCCAAAAGTCTGTATAAAACCATATGCTTTGAGCACACTATCAAAGCGTATATTCCAACTCCGAGATGCTTGCACCAGTCCATAAATGCATCACTGGAGCTTGCACACTTTGTTAGCACCTTTTGGATCGACAAAACCTTCCGGTTGCATAATATACAACTCTTCTTTAAGATTTCCATTAAGGAATGCAGTTTTGACATCCATTTTCCAAATTTCATAATCATAAAATGCGACAATTGCTAACATGATTCAGACAGACTTAAGCATCGCTACGGGTGAGGTCTCATCGTAGTCAACTCCTTGAACTTGTCGAAAAATTTCCGCAACAAGTCGAGCTTTGTAGACAGTAATATTACCGTCAGCGTCAGTCTTCTTCTTGAAGATCCATTTATTCTCTATGGCTTGCCGATCATCGGGAAGTCAACTAAAGTCCACACTTTGTTCTCATACATGGATACCATCTCAGATTTCATGGCCTCAAGCCATTTTGCGGAATCTAGGCTCATCATCACTTCCTCATAGTTCGTAGGTTCGTCATGGTCAAGTAACATGACCTCCAGAACAGGATTACCATACCACTCTGGTGCGGATCTTAGTCTGGTTGACCTACAGGTTCAGTAGTAACTTGATCAAAAGTTTCATGATCATCATCATTAGCTTCCTCACTAATTGGTGTAGGAATCACTGGAACCGATTTCTGTGATGAACTACTTTCCAATAAGGGAGAAGGTACAGTTACCTCATCAAGTTCTACTTTCCTCCCACTCACTTCTTTCGAGAGAAACTCCTTCTCTAGAAAGGATCCATTCTTAGCAACGAATATCTTGCCTTCGGATCTGTGATAGAAGGTGTACCCAACAGTCTCCTTTGGGTATCCTATGAAGACACATTTCTTCGATTTGGGTTTGAGCTTATCAGGTTGAAGCTTTTTCACATAAGCATCGCAGCCCCAAACTTTAAGAAACGACAACTTGGGTTTCTTGCCAAACCACAGTTCGTATGGTGTCGTCTCAACGGATTTCGATGGTGCCCTATTTAACGTGAATGCAGTCGTCTCTAAAGCATAACCTCAAAATGATAGCGGTAAATCTGTAAGAGACATCATAGATCGCACCATATCTAATAAAGTGCGGTTACGATGTTCAGACACACCATTACGCTGTGGTGTTCCAGGTGGCGTGAGTTGTGAAACTATTCTGCATTGTTTCAAATGAAGACCAAACTCATAACTCAAATATTCACCTCCACGATCAGATTGTAGAAACTTAATTTTCTTGTTACGATGATTTTCCACTTCACTCTGAAATTCTTTGAACTTTTCAAATGTTTCAAACTTATGTTTCATTAAATAGATATACCCATATCTGCTCAAATCATCTGTGAAGGTCAGAAAATAACGATACCCGCCACGAGCATCAACACTCATCGGACCGCATACATCAGTATGTATTATTTCCAATAAGTCTGTTGCTCGTTCCATTGTTCCGGAGAACGGTGTCTTAGGAACAATGGCCCATCAGCAAGATTCGCAAGCATGAAGTGATTCATAATCAAGTGATTCCAAAAGCCCATCAGCATGGAGTTTCTTCATGCGCTTTACACCAATATGACTTACACGGCAGTGCCACAAATAAGTTGCACTATCATTATTAAACTTATATCTTTTAGCTTCAATACTATGAATATGTGTATCACTACTATCGAGATTCAATAAAAATAGACCACTCATCAAGGGTGCATGACCATAAAAGATATTACTCATATAAATAGAACAACCATTATTCTCTGATTTAAATGAATGACCATCTCGCATCAAACAAGATCCAGATATAATGTTCATGCTTAACGCTGGCACTAAATAACAATTATTCATGTCTAATACAAATCCCGAAGGTAGATGTAGAGGTAGCGTGCCGATCGCGATCACATCGACTTTGGAACCATTTCCCACGCGCATCGTCACCTTGTCCTTAGCCAATCTTTGCTTAATTCGTAGCCCATGTTTGGAGGTGCAAATATGAGCAATAGAACCAGTATCAAGTACCCAGGCGCTACTGTGAGCATTAGTAATGTACACATCAATAACATGTATATCAAATATACCTTTCACTTTGCCATCCTTCTTATCCGCCAAATACTTGGGGCAGTTCTGCTTCCAATGACCAGTCCCTTTGCAGTAAAAGCACTCAGTCTTAGGCTTAGATCCAGACTTGGGCTTCTTCACTTGAGCAGCAACTTGCTTGCCGTTCTTCTTGAAGTTCCCCTTCTTCCGTTTGCCCTTTTTCTTGAAACTAGTGGTCTTGTTAACCATCATCACTTGATGCTCCTTCTTGATTTCTACCTCCGCAGATTTTAGCATCGCAAAGAGCTCGGGAATTGTCTTATCCATCCCTTGCATATTATAGTTCATCATGAAGCTTTTGTAGCTTGGTGGCAGTGATTGAAGAACTCTGTCAATGACACTATCATCAGGAAGATTAACTCCCAGCCGAGCCAAGTGGTTGTGGTACCCAGACATTCTGAGTATATGTTCATTGACATAACTATTCTCCTCCGTCTTGCAGCTATAGAACTTATTGGAGACTTCATATCTCTTAATCTGGGCATTTGCTTGAAATATTAACTTCAACTCCCCGGTACTACGAAACTTATCCGAAATGACCCGAACCATTCCGGTGTCCGAATGTAGCCTTCCAATATATGAATCTTTATGTCTCGACCATTTCGAGACTCCTCGTCATGTCCGTGATCTCATCCGGGAGTTGCTACCCCTTGATCATGCATTGGTTTTCCTTTGAAGAGGAAAGGGTGATGCAATAAAGTAGCGTAAGTATTTCCCTTAGTTTTTGAGAACCAAGGTATCAATCCAGTATGAGACGACACACAAGTCACCTAGTACCTACACAAACAATCAAGAACCTCGCAACCATTGCGATAAAGGGGTTGTCAATCACAGTCACTTGCGAAAGTGAGATCTGATAGAGATAATAAGATAAATATTTTTGGTATTTTGTTGTATAGATTGGAAAGTAAAGATTTCAACATAGTAAACGAGATGCGGTAATAAAAGATATGCAATATGATAAGAAAGAGACCCGGGGGCCATAGGTTTCACTAGTGGCTTCTCTCATGGTAGCATGTATTATGGTGGGTGAACAAATTGCTACTGAGCAATTGATAGAAAAGTGCATAGTTATGAAGATATCTAAGGCAATGATCATGAATATATGCATCACATCCGTGTCAAGTAGATCGAAACGATTCTGCATCTACTACTATTACTCCACACATCGAGCGCTATCCAGCATGCATCTAGAGTATTAAGTTCATAAGAACAGAGTAACGCATTAAGCAAGATGACATGATGTAGAGGGATAAACTCAAGCAATATGACATAAACCCCATCTTTTTTATCCTTGATGGCAACAATACAATACATGCCTTGCTGCCCCTACTGTCACTGGGAAAGGACACCGCAAGATTGAACCCAAAGCTAAGCACTTCTCCCATTGCAAGAAAGATCAATATAGTAGGCCAAACTAAACCGATAATTCAAAGAGACTTGCCAAGATATCAAATCATGCATATAAGAATTCAAAGAAGAAGCAAATAATATTCATAGATAATCAAGTTCATAAACCCACAATTCATCGGATCTCGGCAAACACACTGCAAAAGAGTATTACATCAAATAGATCTCCATGAACATCGAGGAGAACTTTGTATTGAAGATCAAAGAGAGAGAAGAAGCCATCTAGCTAATAACTATGGACCCAATGGTCTGTGGTGAACTACTCATGCTTCATCGGAGAGGTATGGTGTTGATGTAGAAGCCCTCCGTCATCGATTCCCCCTCCGACAGATCGCCAGAAAAGGCCCCCAGACGGGATCTCACAGGTACAGATGGTTGCGGCAGTGGAAAAGTGGTTTCATGGCTCCCCTTGATGTTTCTAGGGTATAAGAGTATATATAGGCGAAATAAGTACGTCGGTGGAGCTCCATGGGGCCCACGAGGGTGGGGGCGCGCCTACCCCCTGGGCGTGCCCTCCTGCCTCGTGGCCGCCTCACGGAGTTCCAGACATCCACTCCAAGTCTCCTGGTTTTCTTTTGGTCCAAGAAAGATCATCGCGAAGGTTTCATTCCGTTTGGATTCCGTTTGGTATTCCTTTTCTGCGAAACACTAAAATAGGCAAAGAAAACAGAAACTGACACTGGGTCTCTGGTTAATAGGTTAGTCCCAAAAATAATATAAAAGAGCATATTAAAGCCCGTTAAACATCCAAAACAGATAATATAATAGCATGGAACAATCAAAAATTATAGATACGTTGGAGACGTATCAAGAATCCCCAAGCTTAATTCTTGCTCGTCCTCGAGTAGGTAAATGATAAAAACAGAATTCTTGATGTGGAATGCTACCTAACATATTTATCAATGTAATTCTCTTTATTGTGGCATGAATGTTCAGATCCGAAATATTCAAGACAAAATTTTAAAATTGACATAAAAATAATAATACCTCAAGCATACTAACAAAGTAATTATGTCCTCTCAAAATAACATGGCCAAAGAAAGTTCATCCCTACAAAATCATATAGTTTGGTCATGCTCCATCTTCGTCACACAAAATATTCAAATCATTCACAACCCCGATGACAAGCCAAGAAATTGTTTCATACTTTAGTAATCTCAAACTTTTTCAACTTTCACGCAATACATGAGCGTGAGCCATGGACATTGCACTATAGGTGGAATAAAGTGGTGGTTGTGGATAAGACAAAAAGGAGGAAGATGGTCTCACATCAACTAGGCATATCAATAGGCTATGGAGATGCCAATCAATAGATATCAATGTGAGTGAGTAGGGATTCCCATGCAAGAGATGCACTAGAGCTATAAATGTATGAAAGCTCAACAAAAGAAACCAAGTGGATGTGCATCCAACTTGCTTGCTCACGAGGACCTAGGGCATTTGAGGAAGCCCATCGTTGGAATATACAAGCCAAGTTCTATAATGAAAATTTCCCACTAGTACATGAAAGTGACAAAATAAGAGACTCTCTGTCATGAAGATCATGGTGCTACTTTGAAGCACAAGTGTGGAAAAAGGATAGTAGCATTGTCCCTTCTCTCTTTTTCTCTCATTTTTTTCTTTTTTTGGGCCTTCTCCTTTTTTTATTTGGCCTTTATTTTTTCTTTTTTTAATTTTATTTCCTCACATGGGACAATGCTGTAAAAATGATGATCATCACACTTCTATTTATTTACAACTCAAAGGTTACAACTCGATACTTAGACCAAAAATATGACTCTATATGTGTGCCTCCGGCGGTGTACCGGGATGTGCAATGAATTAAGAGTGACATGTATGAAACAAATATGAATGGTGGCTTTGCCACACATACGATGTCAACTACATGATCATGCAAGGCAATATGACAATGATGGAGCGTGTCATAATAAACAGAACGGTGGAAAGTTGCATGGCAATATATCTCGAAATGGCTATGGAAATGCCATAATAGGTAGGTATGATGGCTGTTTGAGGAAGGTAAATGGTGGGTTTATGGTACCGGCAAAAGTTGCGTGGTACTAGAGAGGCTAGCAATGATGGAAGGGTGAGAGTGCGTACAATCCATGGACTCAACATTAGTCATAAAGAACTCACATACTTATTGCAAAAATCTACAAGTCATCAAAAACCAAGCACCACGCGCATGCTCCCAGGGGGATAGATTGGTAGGAAAAGACCATCACTCGTCCCCGACCGCCACTCATAAGGAGGAAAATCAAAGAAATACCTCATGCTTCAAATTTGTTACACAACAGTTACCATACGTGCATGCTACGGGACTTGCAAACCTCAACACAAGTATTTCTAAAATTCACAACTACTCAACTAGCATGACTCTAATATCACCATCCTCATGTCTCAAAACAATCATCAAGTATCAAACTTCTCCTACTATTCAACGCACTTTATACGAAAGTTTTTATCATACCCACCTTGGATGCCTATCATATTAGGACTAATTTTATAGCCAAAGAAACTTACCATGCTGTTCTAAAAGACTCTCAAAATAATATAAGTGAATCATGAGAGATCAGTAATTTCTATAAAATAAAACCACCACCGTGCTCTAAAAAGATATAAGTGAAGCACTAGAGCAAAATCGTATAGCTCAAAAGATATAAGTGAAGCACATAGAGTATTCTAATAAATTCCAATTCATGCGTGTCTCTCCCAAAAGGTGTGTACAGCAAGGATGATTGTGGTAAACTAAAAATCAAAGACTCAAATCATACAAGACGCTCCAAGAAAAACACATATCATGTGGTGAATAAAAATATAGCCTCAAGTAAAGTTACCGATAGACGAAGACGAAAGAGGGGATGCCTTCCAGGGATTCCCCAAGCTTAGGCTTTTGGTTGTCCTTGAATTTTACCTTGGGGTGCCTTGGGAATCCCCAAGCTTAGGCTCTTGCCACTCCTTGTTCCAAAACCCATCAAATCTTTACCCAAAAACTTGAAAACTTCACAACACAAAACTCAACAGAAAATCTCATGAGCTCCATTAGTATAAGAAAATAAATCACCACCTTAAGGTACTGTAATTAACTCATTATTTATTTATATTGGTGTTAAACCTACTGTATTCCAACTTCTCTATGGTTCATACCCCCCGATACTAGCCATAGATGCATCAAAATAAGCAAACAACACACGAAAAACAGAATCTGTCAAAAACAGAACAGTCTGTAGCAATCTGGATGTTTCGAATACTTCTGTAACTCCAAAAATTCTGAAAAATTAGGAAGACCAGGAAAATTTGTATATTAATGTACTGCATTTGGAATTGTTTTTTTACCGCTCTCTGGTAAAAAACTAAAATTATTTTCGTGAGCGCATACTTTCTGTTTTTATCAGCAAGATCAAACAACAATCACCCAAGAAGATCCTAAAAGCTTTACTTGGCACAAACACTAATTAAAATATAAAAAAACGTAATCATAACAGAGGCTAGATAAATTATTTATTACTAAACAGGAACAAAAAGTAAAGAGCAAAAATAAAATTGGGTTGCCTCCCAACAAGCACCATCGTTTAACGCCCCTAGCTAGGCATCTATAATTTTTATGATGCTCACATGAAAGATAGCAATTGAAACACGAAGGGAGCATCATGAAGCATACAAAAATCTCATCTAAGTCTAACATACTTCCTATGCATATGCATTATATAAGCAAACAAATTATCAAGATAAGCAAAAACTAGCATATGCAAGGAAGCGGGAAGAAACAATAGCAATCTCAACATAACGAGAGGTAATTTAGTAACATGAAAATTTCTACAACCATAGTTTCCTATCTCATAATAATTACATGTAGGATCATAAGCAAATTCAACAGTATAGCTATCACAAAACATATTCTTAACACGATCCACATGTATGCAAAGTTGACACTCTTCCAAAATAGTGGGATTAACATTAACTAAAGTCATGACCTCTCCAAACCCACTTTTATCAAAAACTTCATAAGATTGAACATTCTCCAAATATGTGGGATCTAAAGTTGACACTCTTCCAAACCCACTTTTAATATTATTGCAAACATTATTATCAATCTCCTATTCATCATGGGGCTTAAATAAATTTTCAAGATCATAAGAAGAATCACCCCAATCATGATCATTGCAACAAATAGTAGTCATAGCAAAACTAGCATCCCCAAGCTTGAGGTTTTGCATATCATTAACACAATTGACATTAAGAGAATTTATAATAACATCATTGCAATCATGCTTTTCATCGAAGGAACTACCAAGTATGGGTGCAATAGCAACGATCTCATGTTTAACATAAGGAACTGTAGCAAATTCATCTTCATAAATATTGGCATCATGGCCGCAAGAATAGTAAGCATCATGTTCATCAAGGGATTTTTCAATCAAATCATCGAATCATAATTATCTATAGATTCATGCATATCATTATTTTCTTCCAAAGCAACGGTCGTTCTTTCAATAAATTCTTTGACATAGACATTATGAGCATAGTTTTCATAGAAATATTTAAGCATGTCAAAATTTTCAGATTTGTAGAGAGTAATATCATACTTTTCAATCAAAGAAGCAACTTCATAAGCACCCTTAAAAGCAACAAATTCTTCAATTTGTTCGATATCGTAGTAACTATAAACACCCTTTGGATAAGAAGATAGGATTTCATTATCATTAAACTCACATAGGTAGGGGAGGTGTTTTTAGGGTTCTTAGAGCAATAAGTAAAATCATAAATTTCACAAAGATTCCAAGCATAACACATCAATCTGTTTATTTGATCCCATAAGAGTCTCCCTTTTTCAGACAACGGTGGCGCACAAAATGAGCATGTGATGACCCACAAGTATAGGGGATCTATCGTAGTACTTTCGATAAGAGTGTCGAACCCAACGAGGAGCAGAAGGAAATGATAAGCAGTTTTCAGTAAGGTATTATCTGCAAGCACTGAAATTATCGGTAACAGATAGTTTTGTGATAAGGTAATTTGTAATGGGTAACAAGTAATAAAAGTAAATAAGGTGCAGCAGGATGGCCCAATCCTTTTTATAGCAAAAGACAAGCCTGGACAAACTCTTATATAGAGGAAAGCGCTCCCGAGGACACATGGGAATTATCATCAAGCTAGTTTTCATCACGCTCATATGATTCGCGTTCGGTACTTTGATAATTTGAAATGTGGGTGGACCGGTGCTTGGTTATTGCGATTACTTGGACAAGAATCCCATTTATGATTAACCCCTCTTGCAAGCATCTGCAACTACAAAAGAAGTATTATGGTAAACCTAACCATAACATGAAACATATGGATCCAAATCAGCCCCTTACGAAGCAACACATAAACTAGGGTTTAAGCTTCTGTCACTCTAGCAACCCATCATCTACTTATTACTTCCCAATGCCTTCCCCTAGGCCCAAACAATGGTGAAGTGTCATGTAGTCGACGTTCACATGACACCACTAGAGGAGAGACAACATACATCGAACGAATACCAAATTCACATGACTACTTATAGCAAGACTTCTCCCATGTCCTCAGGAACAAACGTAACTACTCACAAATCATATTCATGTTCATAATCAGAGGGGTATTAATATGCATAAAGGATCTGAACATATGATCTTCCACCAAATAAACCAACTAGCATCAACTACAAGGAGTAATCAACACTACTAGCAACCCACAGGTATCAATCTGAGGTTTTGAGACAAAGATTGGATACAAGAGATGAACTAGGGTTTGAGATGAGATGGTGCTGGTGAAGATGTTGACGGAGATTGAACCCCTCCCATTGAGAGGATCGATGGTGATGATTTCTCCCTCCCGGAGGGATGCTTCCCTGGCAGAACAGCTCCGACGGAGCCCTAGATTGGTTCCACCTCATGGCGGCGGAGTTTCATCCCAAGAGCTTGCTTATGATTTTTTCCAGGGCAAAAGACTTCATATAGCCGAAGATGGGCACCGGAGGCCTGCCAGGGGGCCCACGAGATAGGGGCGCACCCGGGGGGTAGGGCGCGCCCCCACCCTCGTGGATGGTGGGTGGCCCCCCTCTGGTGCTTCCTTCACCTAATATTTTTATATATTCTAAAAATGACTTCCGTGGAGTTTCAGGACTTTTGGAGTTGTGCAGAATAGGTTTATAATGTTTGCTCCTTTTCCAGCCCAGAATTCCAGCTGCCAGCATTCTCCCTCTTCGTGCAAACCTTGTAAAATAAGAGAGAATAGGCATAAGTATTGTGACATAATGTGTAATAATAGCCCATAATGCAATAAATATCGATATAAAAGCATGATGCAAAATGGACGTATCAACTCTCCCAAGCTTAGACCTCGCTTGTCCTCAAGCGGAAGCCAAAATCGAAAAATATGTCCACATGTTTAGAGATAGAGGTGTCGCTAAAATAAAATACAAACATGAGGGCATCATGATCATTCTTAGAACAACAATATATATATATATTGTCATATGATTTCTTATGCTAAAGTAACAATTCATTCACAATTTCAAGTATGAATCAGAAACTTCATTGAAAACTAACAAACTATAATCTCAGTCATTGGAGCAATTGTAATTTATCATAACATCGGAAAGAGTCAATATAAGAGCTTTTTAGCAAGTCCACATACTCAACTATCATTTAGTCTTTCACAATTGCTAACACTCATGCAATACTTATGGGTATGAAGTTTTAATCGGACACAAAGAAAGATAGGGGCTTATAGTTTGCCTCCCAACCTTTTACCTCAAGGGTAATGTCAACAATAATAGTTCATGAAAACTCACATCCAATTAGCTATATATATCAGGATCTTTCCAACACACAGTGCTTGCCAAAGGATAAAATGTAAAAAGGAAAGGTGAAGATCACCATGACTCTTGTATGAAGTATAAGACAAGAATAAAAGATAGGCCCTTTGCAGAGGGAGGCAGAGGTTGTCATGTGTTTTTATGGTTGGATGCACAAAATCTTAATGCAAAAGAACGTCACTTTACATTGCCACTTGTGATATGGACCTTTATTATGCAGTCCATTGCTTTTATTTCTTCCACATCACAAGATCGTATAAAGCTTATTTTCTCCACACTAATAAATCATACATATTTAGAGAGCAATTTTTATTGCTTGCAACAATGACAACTTACTTGAAGGATCTTACTCAATCCATAGGTAGATATGGTGGACTCTCATGGCAAAACTGGGTTTATGGATATTTGGAAGCACAAGTAGTATCTCTACTTGGTGCAAGGAATTTGGCTAGCATGAGAGAGAAAGGCAAGCTCAACATGTTGGATGATCCATGACAATAAAATTTATTTTGGATGTAAGAAAACATAACCCATTACGTTGTCTTCCTTGTCCAACTTCAACTTTTTAGCATGTCATATTTTAATGAGTGCTCACAATCATAAAAGATGTCAAAGATAGTATATTTATATGTGAAAACCTCTCTTTCTTTATTACTTCCTATTAATTGCAACGCTGACCAAAACTATGTTTGTCAACTCTCAACAACTTTTATTCATCATACTCCTTATATGTGAAGTCATTACTCTCCATAAGATCACTATGATCTCTTTATTTCTTTTTATTCTTACTTTTATTCCCTCAAGATCATAGCAAGATAACCAAGCCCTTGACTCAAAACTAATCTTTATTATATATAGCTCACAGACTCGATTACATAGAAGGATCATAAAGCAAAACTCAAAACTAAATCATACTAAAACTTTATTCTACTAGATCAAGATATTACCAAAAGTATCGAACTAAGAAAAATGGTAAAGATAAAAGTGTGATGGTGATACGATATGGGGGCACTCCCCCAAGCTTGGGAGTTGCCAAGGGGAGTGCCCATACCCGTGTATTTATGTCTCTTTCTTCGGAGGTGGAGGAGATGGTGATGATGATGAAAATTGCGCCTTTAGCTTTTTCATGTTGTAATTGAGAAGAGCAATCTCCTCCTTTAAATCATCGACCTTCGATTCCAGCTTCAAGATTTTGTCACATAAATCTCCTTTGCTTTTCTGCCGAAAACGAGAAGGAATAGATCGGTTGTTAGACAATTTAGCCCTCTTAGGGAGACTAGACTTCTTGAACTTCACGTGCATATCCCCAGGTTGAGGTAGAGGAACATCCTCCTCCTCCGAACTTGAATCATTGATCATCCTCAAATGAGCATCCTCCTCATCATCTGGAGTTCGCCCACAAGGAGATAGGTCCCTGTAGGTCTTTGGGTCAGCAATGAGATGTGAGACATAGCTCTCTCCGTCGGAGTCTTGAGATGACATCTTGCTCTAAATCTGCAGAAAAAACATCTCGAAACAAAAACTGAGGATATTTGCGTGGTACGGTGGTCAAAACCTTCGGGAGATTATATAATGAATTTTTCCCAACCAAAAGAAGTACCGTGAAAGAAAACGGAGTCCGGAGGGCACACGAGGTGCTCAAGAGGCAGGGGGCGCGCCCCCCACCTTAGTGGGTGCCTCGTGTCCTTTCCGGACTGCTTCTTATTTTCCTATTTTCTTAAATATTCCAAAACGGAGAAAAAAAATACTATTAGAACTGTTTTGGAGTCGGTTTACTTACCGTACCACATACCTCTTCCTTTACGGAGGATGAAACATTCTGGAAGGTGTCCCTTATATACTCCTTCGGGTTTACGGTTTCAATAACATTAGTTTCAACATTTATGGGATTACCTAAGATATATTGTTTGATGCTTTGACCGTTCACCACCCTCGGATTTGTGCGTTCGAAGTTGTTGATTTTTATGGCACCGGAACGATAGACCTCCTCGATAACGTAAGGACCTTCCCATTTAGAGAGGAGTTTTCCTGTAAAAAATCTTAAATGAGAGTTGTATAACAGAACATAATCACATACATTAAACTCACGTTTTTGTATCCTTTTATCATGCCATCTTTTAACCTTTTCTTTAAACAGTTTGGCATTTTCATAGGCCTGGGTTCTCCACTCATCAAGTGAGCTAATGTAAAATAGTCTCTTCTCACCGGCAAGTTTGAAGTCATAATTGAGCTCTTTAATGGCCCAATATGCCTTATGTTCTAGTTTGAGAGGTAAGTGACATGCTTTTCCATAAACCATCTTATACGGAGACATACCCATAGGATTTTTATATGCAGTTCTATAGGACCATAATGCATCATTAAGTTTCTTGGACAAATTCTTTCTAGATCTATTAACAGTCTTTTGCAAAATTAATTTTAGCTCTCTATTACTCAGTTCTACTTGACCACTAGACTGTGGATGATATGGAGATGCAATTCTATGATTAACATCATACTTATCAAGCATCTTACGAAAAGCACCACGAATAAAATGTAAACCACCATCAGTCATTAAGTATCTAGGGACTCCAAACCTTGGAAAAATAACTTCTTTAAGCATCTTAATAGAGGTGTTATGATCAGCACTACTAGTTGGAATAGCTTCTACCCACTTAGTAACATAATCAACAGCAACTACAATATGTGTATACCCATTAGAGGAAGGAAACGATCCCATATAATCAAAGTCCCAGACATCAGATGGTTCAATAACAGGTGAATAATTCATAGGCATTTCCTGACGTCTACTAATATTACCAATTCTTTGACATTCATCACAACACAAGACAAACTTACGGGCACCCTTGAAGAGAGTAGGCCAATAAAAACCGGATTGCAATACCTTATGTGCAGTTATATCTCCAGCATGGTGTCCTCCATAAGCCTCGGAGTGACACTTGCATAGGATCTATTCCTATTCATGCTCAGGTACACAACGTCTAACAACACCATCTACTCCTTCTTTATAAAGGTGTGGGTCATCCCAGAAGTAATGTCTTAAATCATAGAAAAACTTATTATTTTGCTGGTATGTGAAACTAGGTGGTATAAATTTAGCAACAATGTAATTGGTATAATCAGCATATGATGGAGCAGTACGAGAAGCATTTATGATAGCTAATTGTTCATCAGGTAAGCTATCATCAATAGGTAGTGGGTCATCAAGAACATTCTCTAACCTAGACAAGTTGTCTGCAACGGGGTTCTCAGCTCCCTTTCTATCAATAATATGCAAATCAAATTCTTGTAGTAGGAGAAACCATCTAATAAGTCTAGGTTTAGCATCTTTCTTTTCCATAAGATATTTAATAGCAGCATGATTAGTGTCAACAGTTACTTTAGAATCAACAATATAAGGTCTGAACTTATCGCAAGCAAATACAACTGCTAAAAATTCTTTTTCAGTAGTAGCATAATTTCTCTGGGCACTGTCTAGATTTTTACTAGCATATTGGATAACATTTAATTTCTTATCAACTCTTTGTCCTAAAACAACACCTACAACATAATCACTAGCATCACACATAATTTCAAAGGGTAAATTCCAATCAGGAGGCTAAACAATGGGTGCAGAAATCAAGGATTTCTTAAGTATTTCAAATGCTTCTACACAATCATCAGCGAATACAAAAGGAACATCTTTTTGAAAGAGATTAGTCAGAGGCCTGGAAATTTTTGAGAAGTCTTTAATGAACCTCCTATAAAAAAAGATATGACAAAGGAAACTTCTTATACCTTTAATGTCCTTTGGACACGACATGTTTTCAATAGCATCAACTTTAGCTTTATCAACTTCAATACCTCGTTCAGAAATTTTATGCCCCAAGACAATACCTTCATTAACCATAAATTGGCACTTCTCCCAATTCAAGACAAGATTAGTTTCTTCACATCTCTTCAAAACTCGATCAAGGTTGCTTAAGCAATCATCAAAAGAAGTTCCATATACAGAAAAATCATCCATGAATACCTCAACAATCATTTCACAAAAGTCAGAGAATATAGCAGTCATACATCTTTGAAAGGTAGCAGGTGCATTACATAAACCAAAAGGCATACATCCATAAGCAAAGGTACCGAAAGGACAAGTAAAAGTGGTCTTTTCCCGATCCTCTTTTGACACAAGTATTTGAGAGAAACCAGAATAACTATCTAGAAAGCAAAAATGTGTATGTTTGGATAATCTTTTTAGAATTTGATCAATAAAAGGTAAAGGGTAATGATCCTTTTTAGTAGCTTTATTTAGTTTCCGGAAGTCAATTACCATTCTATAACCTGTAACAATTCTTTGTGGGATCAATTCATCTTTATCATTAGGAACAACAGTAATACCTCCCTTCTTAGGGACTCAATGGACAAGACTTACCCACTGAATATCAACAACAGGATAAATTATACCTACCTCCAGAAGCTTTAGTATTTATTTTCTTACCACTTCTTTCATTTTAGGATTTAACCGTCGTTGGTGATCAACAACCGGTTTAGCGTCTTTCTCCAATTTTATTTTGTGCTGGCATAGAGTGGGACTAATGCCCTTAAGATCGTCCGGAGTATATCCAATAGCAGCATGGTGCTTCTTCAGATTTTTCAATAATTTCTCTTCTTCCTGCTCTAAAAGGTTAGCACTAATAATAACAGGATATATCTTATTTTCATCAAGATAAGCATATTTAAGAGTATCATGCAACGGTTTAAGCTCAAAACACGGGATCACCCTTGGGTGGAGGAGGATCCCCTAGAATTTCTACATGCAAGTTGTGTTTCAAAATAGGTCCATGTTTAAAGAATACTTCATCTATTTCCCTTCTTTCATTCGTAAACATATAATTTTCACGATCTAGAAAATATTGTTCTGAAGGATCATTAGGAGGCACGACAATAGAAGCAAAACCAATAATTTCATCTTTACTAGGCAATTCTTTATCATGGGGTTGTCTACAAAATTTAGCAAAATTAAAATCATGAGACATATCCCCTAAACCAATAGAAACAATATCCTTTTTGCAGTCTATCTTAGCATTAACGGTATTCAAGAAGGGTCTACCAAATATAATGGGACAAAAGTCATCTTGTGGGGAACCAAGAACAAGAAAATCAGCAGGATATTTAACTTTCCCACACAAGACTTCAACATCTCTAACAATCCCAACTAGTGAAATAGTATCTCTATTGGCAAGCTTAATTGTAACATCAATACCTTCTAACTCAGCAGGTGCAATATCATGCATAATTTCTTCATATAAAGAATGAGGTATTGCACTCGCACTAGCACCCATATCACATAAGCCATGATAGCAATGATCTCCTATTTTAACAGAAATAACAGGCATGCCTACAATAGGTCTATGTTTATTTTTGGTATCGGGTCTAGCAATTCTAGCCGCTTCATCACAAAAGTAAATAACATGCCCATCAATATTATCGTACAAGAGGTCTTTAACCATAGCAATACTAGGTTCAATTTTAATTTTCTCAGAGGGTGTAGGTGTTCTAGTATTACTCTTACGAACCACAGCTGAAGCTTTAGCATGATCCTTTATTCTGGTAGGAATAATAGGATCAACATTATAAGTGATAGTATTTTCTTCAACTTTAATAGGTTCAACTACTTTTACTTCAATGGGAGGATGATATTTAAGCCACTTCTCCTTAGGGAGATCAACATGAGTAGCAAATGATTTCACAGAAAGAAGCTACTTTCTCAGAGTCAAGTCCATATTTAGTGCTAAATTCATGAAAAGCATTGGTATCCATAAAAGATTTAACACAATCAAACTTAGGTGTTATACCTGACTACTTACCTTCGTCGAGTTCCCAATCTTCAGAGTTGCGTTTAATTCTTTCCAATAAATCCCATTTGAATTCAATAGTCTTCATCATAAAAGATCCAGTACAAGAAGTATCAAGCATGGAGCGATTATTGAGAGAAAGCAAAGCATAATTTTTTTCAACAATAATTTCTCTTGAGAGCTCATGATTGGGACATGAATATAACATTGACTTAAGCCTCCCCCCAAGCTTGAGCGATGCTTTCTCCTTCGCGAGGCCAAAAATTGTATATATAATTACGATCATGATGAACCAGATGCATAGGATAAAACGTTTGATGAAATTATAATTTCAATCGGTTGTAGTTCCATGATCCAATATCATCACATAGCCTAAACCATGTAAATGCCTTTCCCTTCAAATATAAAGGGAAGACCTTCTTATTGATAACATCCTCGGGCATACCTGCAAGCTTAAATAATCCACAAACTTCATCCACATAGATTAAGTGCAAATCGGGATGCAATGTTCCGTCTCCTGTAAAAGGATTAGCTAGCAATTTCTCTATCATACCCAAAGGAATTTCAAAGTAAACATTTTCAGTAGGTTCAGTAGGTTGAGGAGCAACTCTTTGCTCTACTGGTCGGGGTGAAGATACCCCGAACAAACCCCTCAAAGGATTACTTTCCATAGTGTAGCGATCCGACCTCAGACGGTCAAATCTCCGTGTTCAGTGTCAACCCTGGATCGGTAATGCTGACACACACAATACTCGAAGGATTTATAACAGAGTAGAAATCACACACTTATTACAACGAATGTCTCAAAAGAGAACTTATTACAATAAATATGGCTTAAGGCCATCTAGATAAGATAATAGCGGAAGGCTTGGAAGGTAAAGTGAGTCCATCAACTCAAACGGCATAGCTGAGTGCATGACAAATGACCTAGCGCACCTTACTCCTTGTCTGAAAAGTATGCAACATGATATGTTGCAGCCCGAAAATGGGTCAGCACATGGAATATGCTGGCAATATAACACAGTAGAGCAATGAACAGATAAATGCTATCACTATATGCATATATGGCTGGTGGAGGCTCTATGGTTATAATATTTTTGCGAAAAGCCAAATTTTCCCTACAACAAAGGAATATATTTTATTTAACTATCATTGTGGTTGAAACATTGAGAATGGTACCCCCATCTCAATCCCAATTAAAAAGTGTACATTAGCAACCCAACAAATTAATTTAGAGTGATGAGATCAAACTAATAATTCAAGTACCAGATACTCAAGTTGTCCATAACCGGGGACATGGCTAACCATGATTAGTTTGTACACTCTGCAGAGGTTTGCACACTTTTCCCCACAAGACTCGATCTCCTCCGTTGGATTTCACGCACTACATGCTATTTGAGAAATGGATGACCGAGACACAGTCTTTCAGAAGCATTAACTCTAACCCCGGGTAGACAGTACCAACCTACATCCCCTACATCTACTAGCCTACCACTGGAAGAGGTCATGCAACATACTCAACTATGCTAGAGCCCATAATAGCTTGTGGTTGCACACAAAAGTTTCTAGCATGAATAATCTTATGATCCCTTTGAGCCTGGGTGGCGGACCATAGGAGGATCACACGGTATAACCCCGTGATCTCCTAGGACAACACTGGTATAACCCCAGGTGCCCAAACCAACAATCCACCCAGATGTGTATTAAAGTTCCCACCTTAAGTTGTACCATTAGTTAACAATCTCACATCTGTCATGGATACACTCAAACCCAATCCATGTCTATGAGCATAGCATAGCAATATAAGCATAACGTAGGAGTAACTCCCATGGTTTGATAATAAAACAGGTAATAGGTTCTACCTCATCATCTACTTCCCAATACCCACAAGTTAAACACATCCTAATCATGCAGTGTTTGAGGATTGTAACTAATGCATAAAAATTGCGTATGAAAAGAGTATGATCAATGTGCTACTTGCCTTGCTGACGATCCGCAAAACCTAGTGACTCGTAGGAGCATGCTTCGCACTCCGGGAATTCTACCGCAAACAAACAATAGCATACATAAGCACTCAAGCAAAGATGCACGGGTAAAACTCAAATAAGAAGATATAACTAGAAAGTTCAACTGAAGAAGTCTGGTTTGCAAAAAGAATCAAATCAAACAGAGCAACGAAACTCAAACTACGAAAGAAACAAGATCCGTTTACTAATCTAGACTAAAGTCAAATTTTACAGTACCAAAATCTTGTTCAAGTTCGTTAAACAGAAAGAGGGCTTCGGGACGAAGATCTAGGCGCTTGTTTCACCTGATTTGGATAAACGAGCAAAAAGATAAACTAAAACGAAGATCAGGGCAGAAATCCCGATCGAAAATAATCGCGGAAAAACCCCGGAAAATAAAACGAGACGAACAGGCTAACGAACGAACGTTCGCTGTCTACGGCTAACTGACGAACACTGTTCATTAAAACGAACGTTCGGACGAACATCCGCTATTTAACTAAACCGAAGAAAACCGAACAAAAACCGTTCTAGGGTTTTTACCGAAAACAAAACCGACGAAAACCAGCGAAGAAAACCGGCGGCGCGAACTCCGGCGAGGCGACGGGTGGCGGCGCGGGAGGCAGCGCGGCGGCGGGCGGCGTGCGTGGCGGCGCTAGGGCTAGGGTTTGGGGCGGCGGCGGCTGGGCCTTGGGGCGCCTTGGGCTTGGGCTTATAAAGCCTGAGCTCGGACGAGTCCGGCTCGGGCACGGCCCGATAGGTCGGTTGACTTTTTTAAAAAAAAATAATCCTGATGTGGAAGAACTAACAAAATAAATACTAAACGGAGTCCAAAAATTCTGAAATAAATTTTCACGGTCCTCTAATAATATTTCGGACAAAGTGAACATTTATTTGGGCCTCTCATGCAATTTTGGAAAAATGCATATTTTTCCTAATTCAAAATAAAACAGCAATAAAATCCAAATAAAATTATTTATTTGATTTTAACATTTTCCTCCAATATTTATTTTATTTTGGAGAAGTCATATTATCTCCTTCATATATTTTAATATTAAATATTTTCGAAGGGAAAAATAATTAAAACCAAAATGATCCTTGTTTTGATATTTGAAAAAAAATCAAATATGAAAATCGTGAAATCGCCAACTCTCTCCGTGGGTCCTTGAGTTGCTTAGGATTTTCTAGGATCGCAAAACAAAATGTAATAAAATATGATACGCATGAATGACCTATTTATAACATTCCAAATTGAAAATTTGGGATGTTACAAACCCACCCCCCTTAAGATGAATCTCGCCCTCGAGATTCGGGTTGGCTAGAAAATAGGTGTGGTTGGTCTTTCCTTAGATCATCTTTTCGTTCCCAGGTGGCTTCATCCTCGGTATGGTGGCTCCACTGAACTTTGCAAAACTTGATAACCTTGCTGTGTGTAACTCGGCTGGCAAACTTGAGAATCTTGACGGGTTTCTCTTCATAGGTCAGATCACTATCCAACTGAATTGCTTCCAGGGGCACTGTATCTCTCAGAGGGATATCGGCCATTTCATCGTGGCACTTCTTTAACTGGGAAACGTGAAACACATCATGAACTCGTGACAGTCCTTCGGGTAACTCCAACTTGTAGGCCACCTCTCCCATACGTTCCAAAACTCGGTATGGTCCTACAAATCTCGGGGCTAACTTTACCTTTACTCCAAAGCGTTTAACTCCTCGCAGTGGTGACACTTGAAGATATGCTCTGTCTCCGATTTCATAGACTACCTCCTTGCGTTTTGAGTCTGCATAACTCTTCTGCCTAGACTGATCTACCTTTAGTCTATCTCGAATCAGCTTAACCTTCTCTTCTGACTCTTAATCAAATCCGGTCCAAACAACTGACGGTCTCCAACTTCATCCCACATCAACGGTGTCCTGCACTTCCTTCCATGCAAAGCTTCGAAAGGTGCCATATTCAAACTGGCCTGGTAGCTATTATTGTATGAGAACTTCGTGTAGGGTAAATTGTCGTCCAAACTAGATCCATAATCTAGTGCACAAGCTCTCAACATGTCCTCCAGAATCTGATTGACTCTCTTGGTCTGTCCATCTGTCTACGGGTGAAAAGCTGTACTGAACTCTAGCCCGGTATCCAAAGTCTGGTGCAGCTAGTGCCAAAATTTTGAAGTAAACTGCGTTCCTCTATCTGATACGATGGTCCTCGGAACTCCGTGCAGACATACGATCCTGGTCATATATATGTTGGCAAACTTTGCACTTGTATAGGTGGTCTTCACTGGGATAAAGTGAGCAACTTTGGTCAAACGATCCACTACTCCCAAATAGAATCATATCTCGATCGGGTCCTGGGAAATCTGGTGATGAAATCCATGCCAAGCTTGTCCCACTTCCATTCGGGTATCGGCATAGGCTATAGTAATCCTGCTAGCTTCTGATGTTCTGCCTTCGCTTTCTGACATACATCACATACAGCCACATACTCGGCAATATCTTTCTTCATTCCAGTCCACCAGAAACGCTCCTTAAAATCCAAATACATCTTGGTGTTTCTGGGGTGTATTGAGTAGGGTGAGTCATGAGCTTCCTGAAGTATCAGCTTCTTGATCTCTAGGGACTATCTCCAAACGAAGCTCCCTGAGATCCTCGGCTAACTCCTTTGGCAATCCTCCGCTTACGAGGGTTTTGGCGTAACTCTTCCGGCTCAAGGCGTCTGCTATGACATTGGCCTTACCTGGATGATAGTGCAACTTCATATCATAATCCTTTATGAGTTCCAACCATCTCCTTTGCCCGGGGTTCAGCTTCTTCTGCATGAAAATGTACTTCAAACTCTTATGGTCCGTGTACACATCACAACGGTTTCCAATAAGAAAATGTCTCCAGGTCTTGAGCGCATGCACTACGGCTGCTAACTCCAAATCATGCGTGGCATAATTAAACTCACGTGGTCGAAGCTGTCATGAGGCATATGAAACAACTCTCCCGTCTTGCATAAGTACTCCTCCAAGTCCTAAGCGAGATGCGTCGCAATACACTTGGAAATCCTTGCGTATATCTGGCAAAATCAGCATCGGGGCTGTAACCAAACATTTCTTCAACTCCTGGAAACTTGCTTCACATTCTTCTGTCCATTTGAACTTAGTATCTTTCTTAAACAACGCCGTCATAGGCTTTGCAATCTTGGAAAAATTCTCAATGAATCTCCGATAGTATCCCACGAGTCCAAGAAAACTGCGGATCTCTCCAACTGAGGTGGGTGCCAACCACTCAGTGACTGACTGAACCTTGGTGGGATCCATCGCTATACCTTCTCCTGATATAACTTGTCCAAGAAATCCAACTTCCTTCAACCAAAACTCACACTTGCGGAACTTGGCATATAACTGATGTTCCCCGAGCTTCTCCAGAACTAAACACAAATGCTCCTTGTGTTCCTCTTCATTCTTCGAGTATACCAAAATATCATCAATGAACACCACAACAAACTTATCCAAGAACTCCATGAATACTTTGTTCATCATGCTCATAAAATAGGCAGGGGCATTAGTCAATCCTAATGACATAACCGTATACTCATATAGCCCGTACCTTGTGGTGAAGGCGGTCTTAGGTATATCCTGTTCTCGGATCTTCAACTGGTGGTATCCTGAATGCAGATCGATCTTGCAGAATACTTTACCTCCTTGCAGCTGGTCAAACAGATCATTGATCATCAGCAGTGGGTACTTGTTCTTGATCGTCACTTCATTCAACGCACGATAATCACCAACCATTCTTAATGATCCATCTTTCTTCTCAACCAAGAGCACTGGGGCTCCCCATGGTGACGAGCTTTGTCGAATGTAACCTTTCTCCAATAACTCCTTAATCTGCTTCTTAATCTCCTCGAGATCATTTGCAAGCATCCGGTATGGTCTCTTTGATATTGGTCTGGTGCCTGGCAACAACTCTATCAAAAACTCAATGTCTCAATCTGGCGGCATGCCTGGTAACTCCTCTGGAAATACATCTGGGTAATCCTTTACTACAGGCACTTCCTCCTGAACAACTCGTGAGAGAGAATTTACTTGGGTTCTCCTCGACGCATGCCTGGATACATACTTGATCATTTTTCCCTCCGGGGTTGTGAGTAGAATTGACCTACTAGCACAGTCAATATTTCCTCCATACTTCAATAACCAATCCTTTCCTAGTATCATGTCCAATCCTTGTGACTCCAAAATTATTAGGTCTGAGGGGAAAACATGGCTACCAATGGTTAAGGGTATCTGATCGCACCATCGGCTGGCCATATACTCTGCACCTGGTGAGCTTACTAACAAGGGTGTCCTAAGGGCTACGGTGGGTAACTTAAACTTGTCCACAAATCCCCTTGAAATGTATGGATGCGATGCACCAGTATCAAATAGAACAAGAGCGGTAAATGACTTAACCAAAAACTTACCGATAACTGCATCTAGCTACTCTTCAACCTCCTCCATGTTCACGTGGTTCACTTGTCCCATGTTGAAAGGGTTGGGCTTCTTCCCAGCGCTTCCATTGCCATTTCCATTCTTCAACTCCGGACAATCATTGGCGTAGTGCCCAGTCTTCCTGCACTTGAAACAGGTAATGTGACTTTGATCCTTCTTGTCGGGTGTGGCTGGGTTAGATCGGTTCTGATTGCTGCCTGCTCCATTCCCGTTTCCGTTCTTGGGGCCACTGTGGTTATGCGTACTTCCTCCATTGTGAATGTGGCCTCCATGGTTATGGGTATATCCTCCCGAGTTCGGGGTAAATCGAGGCTTCTGCTGGGCTCCTGAATTGTACTTCCCTTGTCCATACTTCCTTTTGCGGCTCTCAATCTGTTGTTGCTTCCCTTCAGTCATAAGAGCCCTGTCTACCAACTCCTGGTAGTTAGGGAATGTTGCTACCATCAAATCCATGCTCATATCATCATTCAACCCTTCCATAAACTTCTCCTGCTTTGCGGCATCTGTGGCCACATCATCTGGGGCATAGCGAGATAACTTACTGAACTCATCTACGTACTGAGCCACAGTACGATTTCCCTGGCGTAAGTTGTGAAACTCACGCTTCTTCATACTCATAGCTCCAGTTGAGACATGAGCAGTGCGGAATGCTTGCTAAAACTGATCCCAGGTGATATTGGCTATAGGGAAAGTGGATGTGTAATTCTCCCACCATGAGGCTGCTGGTCCATCCAACTGATGTGCGGCAAAACGCACCTTCTCTGCATCTGTGCAGCCTGCGGTGGTCAACTCCTTTCCAATCCTGCGTAGCCAGTCACCTGCAACTATTGGCTCGGTGCTACTGGAAAACACCGGCAGCTGCAACATCAGAAAAGGGCTAATTTGTCAACTGGAGGTGGTGGTGGCGGGTTGTTGTTGTTGCCTTGGTTCTTGACTAATAGCTGCATCAAGGCATTCTGCTATTGGATCAACTGGGTGAGCTCTGGTGGGAAGGCAAATCCGGGGTCACGTCTCGGAGGCATCTGATGGGTTTAGAGGGGAGAGATTAGAATAGAATAAGGTCTAGTGAGGGAACACTACCCATATGCACATGAGTCAAACACAATCATATCACGCCAAATCAATTCAAGCAAGGGCACAATTGGTCTAGAACTATCGTTACAAAAGTGCTCGGACTACTACTTTATACATGGGGGAATACTACTAATCTTATGGTGGTCATCTAGAAATTTTGATCGGTGGAACACTCCATGATATCCGCTCCAGCTTCATCTTCATAATCATCATCACTATCGCCGGGGTCGGAGTCGGTGTCATCGATGATGATGTAGTCTTCAGAACGGATTTCCTTCGGTTCGTCGTCTTCTCCTCCTAGCGTGGGGTCTCCCATGAATACTCCGAGCTTCCTTGTCAGGTCGTCATTCATATCCACTAGTATTGTGATTTCCTCCTCATATCCGTCGCGTGTAGACTTGAGTTCCTCTTCTAGCTCCATGTTCCTGGTCATCGCCTTCTTCAAATCTATCATGCTTGCGCACATCTGGTTCTCCTGTCGACGGATGTGCTGGTTTAACTCCTGGATGAAAGCTGCAATAGACCTGTCCTTCCTGGTGCTGATCATCTCCCATTTCTCATCTCAGCGCCCACATATCTGGTAGATAGTGTCCTTCAGCTCCTGTTTGTAGACTTCTCCAATTCGTCCCATAGCAATGTGGGCTACCATGCTCTTTCCTAGACTCCAGGTGGGTGCATCAAAGGAAAACTCTATGGGCACAGTGACTGGCGTGAATGTCCTTCCTGGAACTTGAACTCGAATCATCCAACGCTCCTCTTCTGGTAAAGTGGCAGTGTAGGTCCCGGTGAAGCTTGGTATTCCGATGTTCAGGTACCTAGTGACTTCCTTCAAGTGTCCTCCAAAAGGTGTGTCTTCATCCGGTTGTGCAAACTTGTTCCTTGAGTCTGCCATCCTCAAGGGTAGAAAATGGAGAGGAGTCAGAAATGAGTAGAGAAGAGTGACCTATGGCTCATTTTAGTGGTCGTGTCCTACATTCAACGTGTGCTCTGATACCATCTTGTAGCGATCCGACCTCAGACGGTCAAATCTCGGTGTTCAGTGTCATCCCTGGATCAGTAATGCTGACACACTCAGTACTCGAAGGAATTATAATAGAGTAGCAATCACACACTTATTACATTGAATGTCTCAAAAGAGAACTTATTATAATAAATATGGCTTAAGGCCATCTAGATAAGATAACAACGGAAGGCTTGGAAGATAAAGTGAGTCCATCAACTCCAACGGCATAGCTGAGTGCATGACAAACGACCTAGCACACCTTACTCCTCGTCTGAAAAGTCTGCAACATGATATGTTGCAGCCCGAAAACGGGTCAGCACATGGAATATGCTGGCAATATAACACAATAGAGCAATGAACAGATAAATGCTATCACTATATGCATATATGGCTGGTGGAGGCTCTATGGTTATAATGTTTTTGCGAAAAGCCAAATTTTCCCTACAACAAAGGAATATATTTTATTTAACTATCATTGTGGTTGAAACATAGAGAATGGTACCCCCATCTCAATCCCAATTAAAAAGTGTACATTAGCAACCCAAAAAATTAATTTAGAGTGATGAGATCAAACCAATAATTCAAGTACCATATACTCAAGTTGTCCATAACCGGGGACACGGCTAACCATGATTAGTTTGTACACTCTGCAGAGGTTTGCGCACTTTCCCCCACAAGACTCGATCTCCTCCATTGGATTTCTTGCACTACATGGTGTTTGACAAACGGATGACTGAGACACAATCTTTCAGAAGCATTAACTCTAACCCCGGGTAGACAGTACCAACCTACATCCCCTACATCTGCTAGCCTACCATTGGAAGAGGTCATGCAACATACTCAACTATGCTAGAGCCCATAATAGCTTGTGGCTGCACACGAAAGTTTCTAGCATGAATAATCTTATGATCCCTTTGAGCCTGGGTGGCGGACCATAGGAGGATCACACGGTATAACCCCGGGATCTCCTAGGACAACACTGGTATAACCCCAGGTGCCCAAACCAACAATCCACCCAGATGTGTATTAAAGTTGCCACCTTAAGTTGTCCCATTAGTTAACAATCTCACATCTGTCATGGATACACTCAAACCCAACCCATGTCTACGAGCATAGCATAGCAATATAAGCATAACGTAGAAGTAACTCCCAAGGTTTGATAATAAAACAGGTAATAGTTTCTACCTCATCATCTACTTCCTAATACCCACAAGTTAAACACATCCTAATCATGCAGTGTTTGAGGATTGTAACTAATGCATAAAAACTGGGTCACGGTCAATGAAGGGTATTGCTTCTCCCGCGAAGACCCGATCAGCCTCGGAATTCCGATTACAAGACATTTCGACAATGGTAAAACAAGACCAGCAAAGCCTCTCGATGTGCCGACAAATCCCGATGGGAGTCGCACGTATCTCGTTCTCAGGGCACACCGGATGGGCAAGACGTTGGGTTGGCATAAACACTGGTTGCCCAGGGGGCGCCGGACATCGCCCAGTTTGGACCAACAATCAGAGGAGCACTGGCCCGGGGGTTTAAAATAAAGATGACCCTTGAGTCCGCGGAACCCAAGGGAAAAAGGCTTAGGTGGCAAAATGGTAAAACTAAGGTTGGGCCTTGCTGGAGGAGTTTTATTCAAAGCGAACTTTCAAGGGGTTCCCATAACACCCAACCACGTAAGGAATGCAAAATCAAGGAACATAACACCGGTATGACGAAAACTAGGGCGGCAAGAGTGGAACAAAACACCAGGCATAAAGTTGAGCCTTCCACCCTTACCAAGTATATAGGTGCATTAAAGTAAATAAGAGATAATAATGATATCCCAACAATATCCATGTTCCAACATGGAACAAGCTTCATCTTCACCTGCAACTAGCAACGCTGTAAGAGGGGCTGAGCAAAAGCGGTAACATAGCCAAACAACGGTTTGCTAGGAAAGGTGGGTTAGAGGCTTGACATGGAAATATGGGAGGCATGATATAGCAAGTGGTAGGTAGCGTGGCATAGCAATAGAGCGAACAACTAGCAAGCAAAGATAGAAGTGATTTCGAGGGTATGGTCATCTTGCCTACAAAGTTCTCAGAGTTGTCGAAAGCTTGATCCTCATAAGCGTACTCAACAGGTTCCTCGGTCACGTACTCGTCTCCCGGCTCTACCCAAAGCAAGAACACAAGCAAATGACTAACAATCAATCATGGTGCAATGCACAAGCAACATGATGCAAAACATGGCATGGTATGCAAGATGTGATATGCAATGCATATGCGTGCTCCGGAAGGAAAAGAAAGATCAAGGCATCAACTTGGAAAACCAAGTATGCCGCTGGAAAGATGAGATGATTTCGGTTGAAATTGATATAAAGATCACCAGAAATGGATGCACGGTTTGCAAATGGCAAGCAAAACAAGGATGGCACAAATCTACGATTAATAGCATGATGCCATCTAGAATGCAACAAAAACTAAGCTACTGCACTCCAACATAACAACAAAGCATATGGTAGTGATGTAATCAAGATTCTTGACAAAAAATGAACACTGAGCTACGGCTAAATCACACAAGAGCAGGTTCAAACAAGCATGGCAAAAGTGCAAAAGATATCAGCTTCACGGACTTGGTGAAAATACTAACATGCCAGAAATAACATCAGGAAGCCATGTTTAGAGCAAGCAAACAACATGCTAAAGGAACATATCATAGCAATACAAGAGATGGCATGAATCTACTAAATGCATAGACCAAAAGTCTCTTACTGATCATGAGCCAAAAAGCACAGAAGATATGATGGCACCCATGTAAACATAGCAAGTTTTATTAACAGTTTCAGACTTAGCAGAAAAACAGAGCATGGCATAAACAGAATTATGAAGGCAACTTTGCGAGCTCAAACCACTCATCACAAAGCATTGCATGACAAAACAAGCATACTAACAGCAAGAAGACATGTTCATGAAACTAACCATGGCAAGAGCAAGTTCATAGCATGCATGGATCACTAGCAACAACCATGGCAATATTTATTAACATGTTAACATTCTGCCAGGAACATTTTATAGCAAAAGTAGAGTAAGAACAAGACATACTAGGGCACTCCATAATTGCAAACAGGGGAATGGATGGATATAGCATAACCACATGTTCAAAACATCCTTACTGAAGCATCCCAAAATAAGCATGGATATCACTGTAGCATCAAGTTTACATGGCATCAAAATAACATCAGGCAAAAGACTTAGCAAAAACCCAAGTCCCTGAAAACAGCAATATCACGAAGCCCAGTTTGCATGCTTGTGCTAGTCACCACATAGATCACAAAAATACAAGACAAGCACCAATGTAAAGATGGCATGACATAGTTCAAAACACATGTAGAGCTCATGCCCATATGAAGCACACATCAAATGTGGAAAAAATGACAAATCATCATAAACTGATAAGTAGTAGCAGTAAACATTTTATAGCACTATTTCATCAATGATTAGGGAATCAAGATGAACTCAAACAAGCATGCCACAATGTATTGAAATGAAGAGCATCTCACAATAATCATTTTTATATATAATATGCATGAAACGGAGCTACGGTCATGGAGATACGAGGCAATGAACAGGACATGAAAATGTTGCAGGGGAAAAGACTTAGGCGAAAATCAACCTTCCAAATCTAGGGTTTGACCTGGCACGTGGATCAAGGTTTGTTGGGGAGGCGGCCGGAGTTCGCCAGAGTTGGGGAAGGAGGAGGCCGGAGCGAGGAGGTCGCCAGAGACGCGTGCTTGCCAGCGGTTAGCGGCGGTGGCCGGCGGAGGCGGCGCAGCGTGGCGGCGGGGCGGTATGGCGAGCTGGGCGGCGAGAGGCGGCGGCGGCCGACGGAGGCGGCGCGGCTCACGGGCGCGGGTGGAGGAGAAGCGGGCGGCGGGGCGGCGGACGCGCGGGCCGGGGAGGGCCCGCCCTGGGCCTCGGCGGGCCGGCGCGGGGAGCGGCCATGTGGGAGCGGGCGCGTGGGCGACGTGGCGCCCTACGGTTGGCTCGGGCGGCGGTGGAGGCGACGTGGCGCGCCCCGATTCGTCGGGGTGACACGGCCAGTGGACGCGTCCGGCGTGGGCGGACACGTCCGGTGGCGGAGTGGGAAGTTTGCTAGGGTTAGATCGCGAATTTTGACGGGGTGCACATATTTATAGCTAGGAGGAGGTAGGAGTGTCCAAATGAGGTGTAGTTTTCACCCACACGATCGTGATCCGACGACGGAGGACATGGAAGAGGTTTGGATGGGTTATTGGGCCGTTTTAGAGGGGTGTTGGGCTGCAACACACAAGAGGCCTTCGCGGTTACCCGGTTAACCGTTGGATTATCAAACATACTCCAAATGGAACGAAATTTGACAGGCGTTCTACTGGTGGTGTACCAAGGCTACTTGGCAAATCTCGGTCCATTTCGAGAACATTTAACACCCGCTCATGAAAAGAGACAAGAGGGGTGCGCCGGTGCATGTAGGAGTGTCGGATTGCAAAACGGACAACAGGGAAAATGCTCGGATGCATGAGACGAACACGTATGCAAATGAGATTCACATGATATGGAATGGATGACATGAAAAAAATGCAAAACGAAGACAAAACCCAACCATGAAGGGAATCTCATAACTTAAAGCTGAAAATAGCAAGAGTCGGAGTTACAAATATGGCAAGCTACATGTGGGGTGTTACAACTGGGTATGATCAATGTGTTACTTGCCTTGCTGCCGATCCGCAAAACCTAGTGACTAGTAGTGGCACGCTTCGCACTCCGGGAATTCTATCACAAACAAACAATAGCATACATAAGCACTCAAGCAAATATGCACGGGTAAAACTCAAATAAGAAGATATAACCAGAAAGTTCAACTGAAGAACTGCGGTTTGCAAAAAGAAACAAATCAAACGGAGCAACGAAACTCAAACTACGAAAGAAATAAGATCCGTTTACTAATCTGGACAAAGTCAAATTTTACGATACCAAAATCTTGTTCAAGTTCGTTAAATAGAAAGAGGGCTTCAGGACGAAGATCTAGGCGCTTGTTTCACCTGATTTGGATAAACGAGCAAAAAGATAAACTAAAATGAAGATCAGGGTAGAAATCGCGATCGAAAATAATCGTGGAAAAACCCTAGAAAATAAAATGAGACGAACAGGCTAACGAACGAACGTTCGCTGTCTGCGGCTAACTGACGAAAACGTTTGTTAAAACGAATGTTCGGACGAACGTCCGCTATTTAACTAAACCGAAGAAAACCAAACAAAAACCGAACTAAAAAAATAAAACCGGTCTAGGGTTTTTACCGAAAACAAAACCGACGAAAACCGGAGAAGAAAACCGGCAGCGCGAACTCTGGCGAGGCGGCGGGCGGCGGCGTGGCGACGGGCGGCGGCGCGGGAGGCAGCACGGCGGCGGGCGGCGTGCCGGCGGTGGTGCTAGGGTTAGGGTTTGGGGCGGCGGCGGCTGGGCCTCGGGGCGCCTCGGGCTTGGGCTTATAAAGCCTGAGCTCGGACGAGTCCGGCTCGGGCACGACCCGATAGGTCGGTTGACTTTTTTGAAATAATCCTGACGCGGAAAAACTAACAAAAGAAATACTAAACGGAGCCTGAAAATCCTAAAATAAATTTTCACGGTCCTCTAATAATATTGCGGAGAAAGTGAACATTTATTTGGGCCTCTAATGCAATTTTGAAAAACACATATTTTTCCTAATGCAAAATAAAATAGCAATAAAATCCAAATAAAATTATTTATTTGATTTTAACATTTTTCCTCCAATATTTCTTTTATTTTGGAGGAGTCATATTATCTCCTCTCATATATTTTAATATGAAATATTTTTGAAGGGAAAATAATTAAAACCAAAATGATCCTTGTTTCGATATTTGAAAAAAATTCAAATATGAAAATCGTGAAATCCCCAACTCTCTCCGTGGGTCCTTGACTTGCTCAGGATTTTATAGGATCGCAAAACAAAATGCAATAAAATATGATATGCATGAATGACCTATTTAGAACATTCCAAATTGAAAATTTGGGATGTTACACATAGTAACAAGTGACAGTAAATTTCAGCACACTATATAAATTTCTCCTTACCAAAGGTGCTTCACTCCCCGGTAACGGCGCCAGAAAAGAGTCCTGATGACCCACAAGTATAGGGGATCTATCATAGTCCTTTCGATAAGTAAGAGTGTCGAACCCAACGAGGAGCGGAAGGAAATGATAAGTAATTTTCAGTAAGGTATTCTCTTCAAGCACTGAAATTATCGGTAACAGATAGTTCTGTGATAAGGTAATTTGTAACGGGTAACAAGTAATAAAATTAAATAAGGTGCAGCAAGATGGCCCAATCCTTTTTGTAGCAAAAGACAAGCCTGGAAAAACTCTTATATAGAGGAAAGCGCTCCCGAGGACACATGGGAATTATCGTCAAGCGAGTTTTCATCACGCTCATATGATTCACGTTTGGTACTTTGATAATTTGATATGTGGGTGGACCGGTGCTTGGGTACTGCCCTTATGTGACGCCCCCGATTTGACCGTACACTAATCATACACGCAAACGTGTATGATCAAGATCAGGGACTCACGGGAAGATATCACAACACAACTCTACAAATAAAATAAGTCATACAAGCATCATATTACAAGCCAGGGGCCTCGAAGGCTCGAATACAAGAGCTCGATCATAGACGAGTCAGCGGAAGCAACAATATCTGAGTACAGACATAAGTTAAACAAGTTTGCCTTAAGAAGGCTAGCACAAACTGGGATACAGATCGAAGGAGGCGCAGGCCTCCTGCCTGGGATCCTCCTAACTACTCCTGGTCGTCGTCAGCGGGCAGCACGTAGTAGTAGGCACCTCCGGTGTAGTAGGAGTCGTCGTCGAAGGTGGCGTCTGGCTCCTGGGCTCCAACATCTGGTTGCGACAACCAGGTAGAAGGGATAGGGGGAAAGGAGGGAGAAAGCAACCGTGAGTACTCATCCAAAGTACTCGCAAGCAAGGAGCTACACTACATATGTATGCATTGGTATCAACTGGAATAAGGCTATTATATGTGGACTGAACTGCAGAAAGCCGGATAAGGGGGGATAGCTAGTCCTTTCGAAGACTACGCTTCTGGCAGCCTCCGTCTTGCAGCATGTAGAAGAGAGTAGACTGAAGTCCTCCAAGTAGCATCGCATAGCATAATCCTAACCGATGATCCTCCCCTCGTCGCCCTGTGAGAGAGCGATCACCGGTTGTATCTGGCACTTGGAAGGGTGTGTTTTATTAAGTATCCGGTTCTAGTTGTCATAAGGTCAAGGTACAACTCCAAGTCGTCCTGTTACCGAAGATCACGGCTATTCGAATAGATTAACTTCCCTGCAGGGGTGCACCACATAACCCAACACGCTCGATCCCATTTGGCCGGACACACTTTCCTGGGTCATGCCCGGCCGCGAAAGATCAACACGTCGCAGCCACACCTAGGCACAACAGAGCGGTCAGCACGCCGGTCTAAACCTAAGCGCACAGGGGTCTGGGCCCATCGCCCATAGCACACCTGCACGTTGCGTACGCGGCCGGAGAGCAGACCTAGCAACCTCCATTACAAAGGAAGTCACGTTACGCGGTCCAACCCGCGCGCGCCGCTCAGTCGCTGCGTCACGAAGTGCTTCGGCTGATACCACGACGTCGAGTGCCCATAACTGTCCCGCGTAGATGGTTAGTGCGTATAGGCCAGTAGCCAGACTCAGATCAAATACCAAGATCTCGTTAAACGTGTTAAGTATCCGCGAACATCGACCAGGGCCAGGCCCACCTCTCTCCTAGGTGGTCTCAACCTGCCCTGTCGCTCCGCCTCAAAGTAACCGTCGGGGGCCGTCGGGAACCCAGGCCCACCTCTACCGGGATGGAGCCACCTGCCCCTTCAGCCCCCAACTCCAAACAGTATCACAGGTAATGTAACTGTGAAAAGTATATAGCATATGCCCGTGATCACCTCCCGAAGTGATCACGGCCCAGTAGTATAGCATGGCAAACGGACAAGAGTGTAGGGCCACTGATGGAACACTAGCATCCTATACTAAGCAGTAGGATAGCAGCTAATGGTAACAACAGTAGTAGCAAGGACAGGCTATGCATCAGGATAGGAATAACGGAAAGCAGTAACATGCTACACTATTGTAATGCAAGCAGTATAGAGAAGAGTAGGCGATATCTGGTGATCAAAGGGGGGGCTTGCCTGGTTGCTCTGGCAAGAGAGAGGGGTCGTCGATGTAGTCGTACTGGGTAGCAGCGGCGTCGGTCTCGGTGTCTAGCGAGAGAAGAGGGGGAAGAAACAATAAATATAATGAAGCATATGCATAGTAATGCATGACATGACAAGTAACGGCGTTAGAGGTGCCCTAACGCGGTAGTAGGTGATACCGGTGAAGGGGGATGACATCCGGGAAAGTATCCCCGGTGTTTCGCGTTTTCGGACCGGTGAACAGGAGGGGGAAAGTTTGCGAGTTCGATAGGTTAGGGATGCGTGGCGGACGAACGGGCTGCGTATCCGGATTCGTCTCGTCGTTCTGAGCAACTTTCATGTAGAAAGTATTTTAATCCGAGTTACGGATTAAAAGATATGATTTTCTGAAGATTTTATTAATTTCTGGTATTTAATTAATTATTTAAATTAATTCGAAAATGAATTAATGACATCAGCATGATGTCATGCTGACGTCAGCAGTCAACTGAGTTGACTGGGTCAAACTGACATGTGGGTCTAGTGGGACCCACCTGTCATACCCTGTTTAGGTTAATTAGGTCTTAGTTAAACTAAGTACTATTTAATTAAACTAACTAGTTAATTAGCTTAATTAAACATGATTAATTAACTTAATTAATTCACTTATTGATTAATTAATTAATGTAATTATTATTTATTTATTTATTTATTCATTTTTAATTCCTTTTTTAATAAAGTTCTGGGCGTGGGCCCCACATGTCTGTGGCCCTAAGGGCCTAGCGGGCACAGGGCGGTGCGAGCGCGGGCACCGCCCGAACAGGCGTGGGCGCTGGGTGCCCGAGACGGTCCAGGCGTGGCCCGCCGCACGGTGGGAGTGGTAGCGCGCCGGTGAGGTTTGGCCGGGGCGCCACCGGCCGGATTGGTCAAAGATGGCGGCGGCGGTGAGCGCAGCAGCGCGCGGGAGGAGGATGACAGAGATGACCAAGCGACGAGGAGGCAGTCCGGCGAGTGGCTCCGGTGGTCGACGGTGAGGACGGCGGCGACGTCGGGTGGCGGGGCGTCAGGGGTCGTCTGCAGGACGCGCGAGCCCAGGGGGTAGGAGGCGCACGGGGTTGGGGCGCCGAGCGGGAGCGAGGGGAGTGGGGGGGGCTCGCCCCGATTGGATCGGGAGGGGGAGAGGGAGTGGGGATCGAGAGGAGTGGGGGGGTTAGGGTTTCTGGGGTGTGGGGGTTAAGGGAGTGTGTGGGGGGGCCGGCTGGGCCGTGGGGTGGGCTGGCCCGTTCGGGCGGCTGAGGCCAGCTGGGCCACTTGGCCCAATGAGAGGGGGGTTGCTTTGCCCTTTTTTTGTTTTGTTTTTATCTATTTGCATTTCTGCTTTTAAACCTTTTAAACTATTTAGACATTTTATAAAAATGTGTTTGCTGCACCATAATTACCTGTGTAATATTTGGCAACCACCGAACATTTTTGTTTCAATTTTTGAAAACTTTTATTGCCGACATTAATTTTAATTTTAAATTTGAATTTGACGCGGTTTGAACTAACGGGCGTTTAGCAACAGTAATCGGGATGACATGGCATGATTAGCATGGGATTACTGTAGCAAGATTATCCGGGCGTTACACCTTACTTGGACAAGCATCCCACTTATGATTAACCTATCTTGCAAGCATCCACAACTACAAAAGAAGTACTAAGGTAAACCTAACCATAGCATGAAACATATGGATCCAAATCAGCCCCTTATCAAGCAACGCATAAACTAGGGTTTAAGCTTCTGTCACTCTAGTAACCCATCATCTACTTATTACTTCCCAATGCCTTCCCCAAGGCCCAAACAATGGTGAAGTATCATGTAGTCGACGTTCACATGACACCACTAGAGGAAAGACAACATACATCTCATCAAATAATCGAACGAATACCAAATTCACATGACTACTTATTGCAAGACTTCTCCCATGTCCTCAGGAACAAACATAACTACTCACAAATCATATTCATGTTCATAATCAGAGGGGTATTAATATGTATAAAGGATCTGAACATATGATCTTCCACCAAATAAACCAACTAGCATCAACTAGAAGGAGTAATCAACACTTTTAGCAACCCATAGGTACCAATCTGAGGTTTTGAGACAAAGATTGGATACAAGAGATGAACTAGGGTTTGAGATGAGATGGTGCTGGTGAAGATGTTGATGGAGATTGACCCCCTCCCGATGAGAGGATCGATGGTGATGATGATGGTGATGATTTCCCCCTCCCGGAGGGATGCTTCCCCGGCAGAACAGCTTCGCCGGAGCCCTAGATTGGTTCCGCCAAGGTTCCGTCTCGTGGCAGCGGAGTTTCGTCCCGAGAGCCTTCTTATGATTTTTCCAGGGCAAAATACTTCATATAGCCAAAGATGGGCACCAGAGGCCTTCCAGGGGGCCCACGAGATAGGGGGGCGTGCCCGGGGGGTAGGGCGCGCCCCCACCCTCATGGATGGTGGGTGGCCCCCCTCTGGTGCTTCCTTCGCCCAATATTTTTTATATATTCTAAAAATGACTGCTGTGGAGTTTCAGGACTTTTGGAGTTGTGCAGAATAGGTTTCTAGTGTTTGCTCCTTTTCCAGCCCAGAATCCCAGCTGCCGGCATTCTCCCTCTTCGTGCAAACCTTGTAAAATAAGAGAGAATAGTCATAAGTATTGTGACATAATGTGTAATAACATCCCATAATGCAATAAATATCGATATAGAAGCATGATGGAAAATGGACATATCAGCATGGTCATCTAAAGATTTCCCATCAACTAGGCTAGTTGGGGTTTCAGCACGACCGCATAAGGATCGAAGATGATCCAAGTAGAACACTTTAAGTGGATCCATATCAATAGATATTTAGCAAGCGAAGATGCAAGCTAATAGAAGGCACAGAGTAACACGAGAAAACACCAGGAAGAATGGAAGAAGGGCGAAGGAAAGGCAAAGGTTTTTGAAAATCGTTTTAGAAGTGGGGGAGAGGAAAACGAGAGGCGAATGGCAAATAATGTAATGTGAGGGTGAAGAGTTTATGATGGGTACTTGGTATGTCTTGACTTGTCGTTGATATCCCCGGCAACGGCGCCAGAAATCCTTCTTGCTACCTCTTGAGCATGCATTGGTTTTCCCTTGAAGAGGAAAGGGTGATGCAGCAAAGTAGCATAAGTATTTCTCTCAGTTTTTGAGAACCAAGGTATCAATCTAGTAGGAGACGACACACAAGTCACCTAGTACCTGCATAAACAATCAATAACCACACAACCAACGCAATAAAGGGGTTGTCAATCCCTTCATGGCCACTTGCGAAAGTGAGATCTGATAGAGATAATAAGATAAATATTTTTGGTATTTTGTTGTATAGATTGGAAAGTAAAGATTTCAACATAGTAAACGAGACGCAGTAATAAAAGAGATGCAATATGATAAGAAAGAGACCCGGGGGCCATAGGTTTCACTAGTGGCTTCTCTCATGGTAGCATGTATTACGATGGGTGAACAAATTGCTACCGAGCAATTGATAGAAAAGTGCATAGTTATGAAGATATCTAAGGCAATGATCATGAATATAGGCATCACATCCGTGTCAAGTAGATCGAAACGATTCTGCATCTACTACTATTACTCCACACATCGAGCGCTATCCAGCATGCATCTAGAGTATTAAGTTCATAAGAACAGAGTAACGCATTAAGCAAGATGACATGATGTAGAGGGATAAACTCAAGCAATATGACATAAACCCCATCTTTTTTATCCTTGATGGCAACAATACAATACATGCCTTGCTGCCCCTACTGTCACTGGGAAAGGACACCGCAAGATTGAACCCAAAGCTAAGCACTTCTCCCATTGCAAGAAAGATCAATATAGTAGGCCAAACTAAACCGATAATTCAAAGAGACTTGCCAAGATATCAAATCATGCATATAAGAATTCAAAGAAGAAGCAAATAATATTCATAGATAATCAAGTTCATAAACCCACAATTCATCGGATCTCGGCAAACACACTGCAAAAGAGTATTACATCAAATAGATCTCCATGAACATCGAGGAGAACTTTGTATTGAAGATCAAAGAGAGAGAAGAAGCCATCTAGCTAATAACTATGGACCCAATGGTCTGTGGTGAACTACTCATGCTTCATCGGAGAGGTATGGTGTTGATGTAGAAGCCCTCCGTCATCGATTCCCCCTCCGACAGATCGCCAGAAAAGGCCCCCAGACGGGATCTCACAGGTACAGATGGTTGCGGCAGTGGAAAATGGTTTCATGGCTCCCCTTGATGTTTCTAGGGTATAAGAGTATATATAGGCGAAATAAGTACGTCGGTGGAGCTCCATGGGGCCCACGAGGGTGGGGGCGCGCCCTCCTGCCTCGTGGCCACCTCACAGAGTTCCAGACTTCCACTCCAAGTCTCCTAGTTTGCTTTCGGTCCAAGAAAGATCACCGCGAGGGTTTCATTCCGTTTGGATTCTGTTTGGTATTCCTTTTCTGCGAAACACTAAAATAGGCAAAAAAACAGAAACTCGCATTGGGCCTCCGGTTAATAGGTTAGTCCCAAAATTAATATAAAACAGCACATTAAATCCTGTTAAACATCCAAAACAGATGATATAATAGCATGGAACAATAAAAAAAATTATAGATACGTTGGAGACATATCAGGACTCCGAACAACCTTCGGTACATCAAATCACATAACTCATAATACATATCTCCATCGAACGTTAAGCGTGCGGACCCTACGGGTTCAAGAACTATGTGTACATGACCGAGACACATCTCCGGTCAATAACCAATAGTAGAACTTGGATGCTCATATTGGTTCCTACATATTCTACGAAGATCTTTATCGGTCAAACCGCACAACAACATACGTTGTTCCCTTTGTCATCGGTATGTTACTTGCCCGAGATTCGATCGTCGATATCATCATACCTAGTTCAATCTCATCACCGACGAGTCTCTTTACTCGTTCCGTAATGAATCATCCCGCAACTAACTCATTAGTCACATTGCTTGCAAGTCTTATAGTGATGTGCATTACCGAGAGGGCCCAGAGATACCTCTCCAACAATCAGAGTGACAAATCCTAATCTCAATCTATGCCAACTCAACAAACACCATCAGAGACACCTGTAGAGCATCTTTATAATCACCCAGTTACGATGTGACGTTTGATAGCACACTGTGTTCCTCCGGTATTCGGGAGTTGCATAATCTCATAGTCATAAGAACATGTATAAGTCATGAAGAAAGCAATAGCAATAAACTAAAAAATCATAGTGATAAGCTAACAGATGGGTCTAGTCCATCACATCATTCTCTAATGATGTGATCCCGTTCATCAAATGACAACACATGTTCATGGCTAGGAAACTTAACCATCTTTGACTAATGAGCTAGTCAAGTAGAGGCATACTAGGGACACTCTGTTTGTCTATGTATTCACACATGTACTAAGTTTCTAGTTAATACAATTCTAGCATGAATAATAAACATTTATCATGATATAAGGAAATATAAATAACAACTTTATTATTGCCTCTAGGGCATATTTCCTTCACGGGCATGCGTAGATGGACGAAGACGAAGTTGACGAAGCGCCGCACCAGGTTTGCCAAGCCCGGGGACACGTCATGGACGAAGGCATGCATTGGTGTTGCCAACATCGGGCATGCATAGACGGACGAAGACGAAGTTGACGAAGCACCGCACCAGGCATGCCAGGCCCGCGGACACATCGCGGATGAAGGCACGCATCGGTGTTGCCAGCATCGGGCATCTGTAGATTGGGACATGCATGAGCTATACGCCTTGTCAAAGAAGTTGGAGAGGCCAGCAGAGAAGGACTCGATGACGGTTGCGGCGCCAATCAGTGTGGGGCGGATGTCGCCCACGGTTGTCGGAGTAGATGAAGTAGTCGGGGTAGATGACGGCAATGCTGGTGACGGGCTGGTGCTGGACGAAGATGAAGGGGGTGGACGGGCGGCGTCGGCGGCTACTAGGGTAGCAGCGGCGACGGCCAAAAAAGAGCGGCGGCGGCAGCCTCACAGCGGTGTCGGCAGCTAAGTTAGGAGCACAACGGCGGTGCTCGAAGTAGGTGCCCAGGCAGCGAGGCCCGCGTGACCAAAGTAGCAGTCGGCCCGGCGCATCCGGGGACGAGGTCGGCAAGGCACACCGCAAGGCCGTCGTGCAGATGCAGAGGAGGCGGTGGCATGGTCGACGTGCGAGCGGCGACTATGATGGGCCGCCACATGGCGCGAGGACACCGGGTCGGGGCGATGCAAGAGTCCCAGTCGGAGCAGGGCGGAGACGGCCGATGCAGGGCGATGGGCGAGCCGACGCGCGGACGACGGTTGGTCCTGATGGGCCGCATCGGCGTGTGTGGCCGCTGGGTTGGGGGAGAAGCCGGCTGGTCGCGCCAGGGTTGAATTAGAGGTGTGCTTGTGTCGACGACGATGGGCGATGCAAACCAATCAAGCATATATTGGAAAACCAAAAAGAAAAACACCAATCCAGATAATCGGCGGAGAGGGGAGAAAAACCCAGAGCAAGGACTCGGGAAAAAGACTCTCTAGGGCAGCTGGTCAACACGACCGGCGGACGAACCCTAGGTACGGGCGGCACGGCCCCCGACGCTGGTCTGCTACTTCTTTAGCTTGTGTTGGTTTTTCCCTTGAAGCGGAAAGGGTGATGCAGCAAAGTAGAGTAAGTATTTCCCTCAATTTTGAGAACCAAGGTATCAATCCAGTAGGAGACAACACGCAAGTCACTAAATACCTGCACAAACAAACACCAACCTGCACCCAATGCGATAAGGGGTTGTCAATCCCTTCACGGTTATTTGCAAAGTCAGATCAGATAGAGATGGATAATCGGTAAAGTAATATTTTTGGTATTTTTGGTTTATGGAACGGGAAGTAAAAGATTGCAAAGAAAGTAAACAGGAAACTAAAAGATCGGAAATTTATATGATGGAAAATAGACCTGGGGGCCATAGGTTTCACTAGAGGCTTCTCTCAAGATAGAAAATATTACGGTGGGTGAACAAATTACTACCGAGCAATTGATAGAAAAGCGCATAATTATGATGATATCTAAGGCAATGATCATGAATATAGGCACCACGTTCGTATCAAGTAGACCGACTCCTGCCTGCATCTACTACTATTACTCCAAACATCGACCGACTCCTGCCTGCATCTAGAGTATTAAGTTCATAGAACAGAGTAATGCATTATGTAAGATGACATGATGTAGCAGGATAAACTCAAGCAATATGATGAAAACCCCATCTTGTTATCCTCGATGGCAACAATAAAATACATGTCGGTTCCCCTTCTGTCACTGGGATCGATCACCGCAAGATTGAACCCAAAGCTAGGCACTTCTCTCATTCCAAGAAAAAACCAATCTAGTTGGTCAAACCAAATCGATAGTGCGAAGAGACTTGCAAAGATATCAAATCATGCATATAAGAATTCAGAGGAGATTCAAATAATATTCATAGATAAGCTGATCATAAATCAACAATTCATCGAATCTCGGCAAACACACCGCAAAAGAGTATTACATCGGATAGATCTCCAAGAACATTGAGGAGAACATGGTATTGAGAATCAAAGAGAGAGAAGAAGCCATCTAGCTACTAGCTATGGACCCGTAGGTCTGAGGTAAACTACTCACGCTTCATCGGAGAGACAATGGTGTTTATGTAAAAGCCCTCCGTGATCGAATCCCCCTCCAGTAGGATGCCGGAAAAGGTCCCTAGATGTAGGTTTTGGAATATTTGAGAATATATAGGAAGAAGAAATAGGTCGGTGGAGTCACGAGGGGCCCACAAGGGTGGGGGCGCGCCCTACCCCCCTGAGTGCGCCTTTCATCTTTGTGGGTGCCTCGTGGGTTCCCTAACGTGTACTCCAAATCCTCTGGATGTCTTCTGGTCCAAGAAAACTCATCGTGAGAGTTTCATTCCGTTTGGACTCCGTTTGGTATTCCTTTTCTGCGAAACTCTAAAACAAGGAAAAAATAGGAACTGGCGCTGGGCTCTAGGTTAATAGGTTAGTTCCGAAAATCATATAAAATAGCATAATAATGCATATAAAACATCCAAAACAGTTAATATAATAGCATGGAATAATAAAAAATTATAGATACGTTGGAGACGTATCAAGCATCCCCAAGCTTAATTCCTGCTCGTCCTCGAGTAGGTAAATGATAAAAACAGAATTTTTGATGTGGAATGGTACGTAACATATTTATCCATGTAATTTATTTATTATGGCATGAATGTTCAGATCCGTATGATTCAAAACAAAATTTTAATATTGACATAAAAACATAATACTTCAAGCATACTAACAAGGTAATTATGTCTTCTCAAAATAACATGGCCAAAGAAAGCTTATTCCTACAAAATCATATAGTCTGGCTATGCTCCATATTCATCACACAAAATATTCAAATCATTCACAACCCCGATGACAAGCCAAGCAATTGTTTCATACTTTTAATGTTCTCAAACTTTTCCAACTTTCACGCAATGCATGAGCATGAGCCATGGACATAACACTATAGGTGGAATAGACGGTGGTTGTGGAGAAGACACAAAGAAGGAGATAGTCTCACATCAACTAGGCGTATCAACGGGCTATGGAGATGCCCATTAATAGATATCAATGTGCATGAGTAGGGATTGCCATGCAACGGATGCACTAGAGCTATAAGTTTATGAAAGCTCAAAAAGAAACTAAGTGGGTGTGCATCCAACTTGCTTGCTCACGAAGACCTAGGGCAATTTGAGGAAGCCCATCATTGGAATATACAAGCCAAGTTCTATAATGAAAAATTCCCACTAGTATATGAAAGTGAAAATATAGGAGACTATCTTGAAGATCATGGTGCTACTTTGAAGCACAAGTGTGGTAAAAGCATAGGAGACAGATTACAAATTCTAGACTACCAGATACATGTATCCCTAATATATCTCTAACAGCATCAACCCCTATGCATAGATTACCCTAGTGTCACTTCAGGAATCTGCGAGTTGAGTGCCAATACATATACCAAGTGAATCAGTATAATACCCCATTGTCACCACGGGTATTCATATGCAAGACATACATCAAGTGTTCTCAAATCCATAAAGGTATTTAATCCGATAATAGTGAAACCTCAAAGGTAAAACTCAATTAATCACAACAAGATAGAGAGGGAGAAACACCATATGATCCAACTATATTAACAAAGCTCATGATACATCAAGATTGTGAAAAATCAAGAACACGAGAAAAGAGATCAAACACATAGCTACTGGTACATACCCCCCAAGGGTGAAATACTCCCTCCTCGTCATGGAGACCGCTGAGATGATGAAGATGGCCTCCAGTGATGATTTCCCCCTCCAGCGGGGTGCCGGAACAGGGCTCTGATGAAGATTGCTTTGGTACAGAGGCTTGCAGCGGTGGAATAACTCATCTAGGTTAAGTTTCATAGGTTTTCCAATATATAGGAATTTTCATCATTGGTTTCACTTCATGGGGGTGCCCGAGGGGCCCACAAGCTCGGGGGGCGCCCTAGGCCCCCTAGGCTTGTAGCTCCCTCGGCCACTTCCTAGTCCAGCTTCGGTGCTTCGTGGGTCTATTTTGGTCCATAAAAAATCACCATAAATTTTAAGCCCATTCCGAGAACTTCTATTTCTACACAAAAAACAACACCACGGTAGTTCTACTAAAAACAGCGTCAGTCTGGGTTAGTTCTAATCAAATCATACCAAAACCATATAAAATTGTTGTAAACATGGCATGAATACTTCAGACGACGACACGCGCACCTTCTCTCCGCCCATCCTCCGAAGCACGCCGTCGCCCTTGACATGCTCGAGGGTCGGAAGAGGCCATCGAGACGTCATCGGGCTCTTGATTTTGCGGCTCCCGTGCTGATTGCCACCACGGGGACTGCATCGTGAGGGTGGCCCCTTCCGCATGGCAAGCAGCATGAACCGATGTCGTCTTCTAGGGAGGCTGTGGCGGGCCAGCTCGCTGCGAGCCCCCAGCCCTAGCAAAGCCAATCAAATTTTGAATGGTGGATCTCCACTCATCCATCTGATCAGCTGCCGGCGGAAATCTCAACGGGAGCTGGGCCCGCGCCATGGCCTCTGATGCGGTGCTTGGCATTGGTGAAGATGATGTAGACCACAGCGTCGCCTGGCTCCTGATGGTGCTAGCGATGGCTGCGCCGGGCTCCCGTTGTCGGGATCCAGTCGCTGGAGTGGCATGATGACGAGGTGATGGCGCATGCAGACCAATGACTCCGTTAAGGGCATTGGTTGGGCCATTTTGCTTCAGGGGCGGTGCATGCCCTACGACTGCACCCATGGCGGGAGCGGCCATAGGATTGCGATTCGCCTCAGGATGAGCATCACCGCTCTGGCTATGCCTCTCGGCCGTGCCAAGAGGGACAGACGGAATAATATCTCTACCCGTACCTCGCAAAGCGTGGGCACCGGGATGTTGTTGGTGTAGCTCTTCTCTGGTGCCTCCCACTCTGCTTCGGCGGCGGGGGAGGTGGTAATAACACCGCCTGCGCCGACCATGTCCCCCGCAGCGCCCACATCCTCGTGCACCTCCGCATTCAATGTGGCATCCGCGGCCGTGGGCAGCGGGGCCTTCGAGGTGGATGGGTGAGCTGCAACACCAGACTTCTTCTTAGGCGCCATGGTCTATGGAGCCATTGATGATGAAAATGGCGGTGAAAATGATGTGCTTCTCATGATGTCGGGTTCGCGCAAGAGATCCCCCTACCTGGCGCGCCAAGATGTCATGGGAAACCATGGCTACCTATGGGACCAAGGGCCCCTTTTGGTTCGGCGGGGGGATGGGTGATACGTCTCCAACGTATCTATAATTTTTGATTGTTCCATGCTATTATATTATCTGTTTTGGATCTTTTATATGCATTATTATGCTATTTCATATGATTTTTGGGACTAACCTATTAACCTAGAGGCCAGTGCCAGTTCCTGTTTTTTCCATGTTTTAGAGTTTCGCAGAAAATGAATACCAAACAGAGTCCAAACGGAATGAAACTTTTGCGATGATTTTTCTTGGACCAGAAGACATCCAGAGGACTTGGAGTACATGTCAGGGAAGCCATGAGGCACCCACAAGGACGGAGGGTGCGCCCAGGGGGTAGGGCACGCCCCACCCTTGTGGGCCCATCGTGACTCCACCGACCTATTTCTTCTGCCTATATATTCTCAAATATTTCAAAATCTACCAGGAGAGCCACGAAAACACTTTTCCACCGCCGCAACCTTCTGTACCCGTGAGATCCCATCTAGGGGCCTTTTCCGGCATCCTGCCAAAGGGGGATTCGATCACGGAGGCACTGGTGCGCGTCGGTCCTACACAAACGGTTTTTAACCCCTTTCCGCGACGGCATTCGGAACCGTCGCCAAGTGAGTGTGGGCGATAGGGGGGTCCTTCCCACACAACCCAGAAACTGTTGGGGATATGCCCTCCTGGCACACACGCTCGGCAAAATGAGGTCATGTGCGACAGGCGAGCGCTGAAATATGGAAATACGTACAATAGTGCTAAAAAATACAATTATACGACGAAATTGTTTCCGGTCGCAAGTACATCCCACACAGTCAGTCCCCGCTAAACGTTTTCGTTCGTATATACACCCCACATAGTCGCTACAAGGAAAACGTTTGCGCAAGGTGGCGTAACGCAAACAGTTTTAAAAAGAATGTCGTGTGTGATTGTTTAATGATCCAACACGGTTTATTCCTAGAAATTGTGTGCGTTGCCTGAGGTCATCGCCCACGGTGTTTTCTCATTAACCGTTTGCAATAGGAAAACCCAATTAGCAAGCTAATTGGCCAATTAGCGGGCTAATTGCCCTATTATTAATAATCCATTTACTAATCTAGTTGACATTCATATTAAGCACATAATATATTCCATTTCCATATTAAGGAAGCATGATTTCATAATTGAAATACATCAGAGTACAACATGATATAGCTTCAGCACTCAGCTACCCCATTACACAACTGCACCAGCAGCAAGTTTCACATGCAACATCTAGAATCTTTCAAAATTAGCATTATAGACAGTACATAGAGAGATGCATCTCATCTGGAAAACTGCTAAAGCGGAAGACGAATATTGAGCCTTCATTCATGTTGAAGGTCTTTGCACTTTAGGCTAGTCCATGTGGATGATTGACCGTCCATCCTTCGACCTCTTTAGGAACACTTCAATATTGAACCATGGGTGTTGTATGAAAACTTTCCCCGCCTCCCGACCACAGAGGTGGTTTGAGAGGTAATCATCAGTGAAGCCTGAAAACAAGGATGTGCATAAATATCTTCTCTATATTTGAAGTGGGGCAAAGGAATACAAAAAGTCAAGGTATATAATAGTTAGTACCATCTTGTAAACCTTAGTGCTTCCCATTGTTTCCCTGCAACACATATAAGGTAGTTAGTAATCAGGTTGAGTAAGGGTTCGCATGCTATCAGTAAAATATGTTGATGATAAATAAGCACATCGCAGATTAATCAGATTAATTCAAGCCACATGGAAAACCCATTTATCCAAACCAAGAATGATTAAGAACTAGGAAATGCAACACTTGTATATGTTTCTCATGTATTTAGTACAACGAAATTTGATTTATTCCTCACATGGTAGAAAGATTGACATTTGTTGATCTAGTAACATTGCCATTTGCCAACCTTGTAACACTGTGATTTGTCAAAATATGAAGCTAAAAATCACTAGCAGTATCTAATTTTTGCAACTAAGATTCAGTAATTAAGCATAGATGGAGGCGAGGAGGCGTGTACAGTCGGGCGTGCAGCGGGCGGCGCGGTACTATTCGATTTGACAGCGGGCGGCGTAGTTCCCGATACGGCTTTAATGCAGACAAGGGAGAGGGTAGCGGTTCCCGAAATGTTGAACGGCCAATGATGCATCCTCCTTCAATTAGCATCGTGTGAATGCATGAGGGTAGTAATGGGAGGACGACCGGGAAAAGAGGCAGCACGATGTGAATGCAACACAGTTTGCACTCATATAAAGGCGCCCCTCCATTCCAATGCATCTACCACATCGTATGCACCTAAGCATTTGCCTCAGAACCTACACTAATAAGCGCAAAAGTGCTCACTCCAGACTCATGGCGGCGATGCGCGCGAGCGGCCAGCAACTGTGCCAGATGGTCCACGACACCGGCCTGCGGCATGACACCATGGATTTTCTCCACACGGTGTTGGTGACCGACTAGAGGATGGCCGCCGTCGAAGCCAGCTACGACTCTCAGTACGACCAGATAATCGTTCGCACCACCAACAGGTTCACCGTCGTCAAGAAGCTCGCGGGCGACATCTCCGTACTCCTCCAGCCCGCGCGCCCGAGCTCCTCATTGCCTGCCACCCTAATCGGCGTCCATGGCCGGAACCTCTTTCAAGCACTGGTGGCCCTGCGACTGCCTGCCGACACCACGAAGAATGTCCAGCTGGAGTTCGTGCTCGCCACGAGGCGTCTCGCCCTGCAAGAAACCATCGACCTACACATCCATGTGTATGAGTGAATCATTTACATAGGTATCTACAAGGCCAGTGAGGACGCTACAATGTTGGCCTTCTTCAACCGGCTGGAATCCTTGGATGCCATTGTTGAGAAGCACCTTGACCTCGCCACAAAAGCCGCCGCTCCTTAGCTGCCGGCCGATGGCCCGGCGCACTGAGTTGAGGAGGAGGAGGAGGAGGTCGTACGTTGATGGATTCATCTTTCTTCTTGCCTAATTATATGCATCACTGTAACTAGTACTCCATTCGTCAATTTATAAGTTGTGCTGCCAGTGTCTATCTCGTAACTTTTTGATAATTTTTGTTTTTTGAGTACATGTTGATTGGCTTGAATGAAGGTCTATCCCGCCGTTAGGCGCCAGAGCGCGATATGCTCGCAGTTAGCTGCCGCGGCGCACTCTGCTCACGTCCGTCGTCGCGCTCGGCTTCTGGATAGCTTTTCCTTGTGCATTCAATTGCTATATGCATATATATATGGTTGCTCGCTGTTGAGGCGACCGCGGAGCGCTCTGCTCGCATCCCTCCGCAGGCGCTCTGCCAGCGGTTGAGCGTGCGCACGATCACATCGGGGCCCCCATATGCATGCGGTTGCGCCGCGCGCGTTGCCACGCGATGTAGTTACGTGTGGCACGATGGAGTTACGTGCTGCAAATTAGAACTACCATCAGGGCCTGCCGATATTCCTGGTCGTCCGACTTCCACTTTAATTCCCACGGCCATTATAAACTTAGTCTCTTCAACCTTCAATCGCGCCCCACAACACAACAAGCACACCCACGACGACACATAGAGAGGGGATGTCTAGCGGCACTCCAATGGAGTTCGGCGAGCATAGAGTGGAGACCCACGCGAGGGAGACAGATCTCTCAGTGGTGTACACCATCGACTTGGCCGTGGTGGACGACTACATCAACAGCGTTGAGCAGTTGCTTGCTCGAGACAAGTACAAGGTGGTCGGCATCGACCTCCAGTACACCGCCGGTCATCCCGATGTAGATCAGAAGGTTGCCGTCGCCCAGTTTTGCGTGTGCCATCATGTCCTCATCTACTACTACTGCATGGCCATAGAGCCTTGCGACCGTTTCAACAGGTTTGTCAACAGCACCGACTACAAGTTCGCCACGGTGGGAACCAAAGACGATGTAAAAGCGCTCAGTGTTACAGGCTTGGCCTGCAAGAACCTTGTCAAAATCCATGACCACTACAGGGTCTGGGGCAGCACGAAGCAGGACTCCCTGGTCAAACTCGCCTCGGCCATCATCGACCCCTACTACGAAAAGATGAAGCAGGAAGCCCAGAGAACAAGTCCCGCATCCTGGCACAAGGCCTGGATGCGGCTACTGGATGAACCTCACCTCAGGTTCGCAGCCAAGAGCATGTACACATGCTACGAGATGCACGGTGGATCGTTGACATGAGAAGTTCCTCATTACCCAAATCGACGAGCCCGGATCGAGCCACAAGCAGAGCAAGCGTCACAAGAAGTAAATGATGATCATATGATCATTTATGCTAGTTAATTATGCATGTAATATATAGTTTACTTTATTGGTGTGTGGAAATGTCATGTGTGTAGTAGCCACCTATGTAATTATGCATGTAATAGTTTACTTTGGTGTGTGCAAATGCCATGGTTGTAGTAACAACCTATGCAAGTGGATGTTTAATTTGGTTATGCAACCATGTCCTTATAAGCGTGTATATAATGTTGTTGTTCTGGATGCAATCCCATCGCACAACACACACGTCTTATTAGCAGCAACCGTCTGTGTTACTATTGGTCTTCGCACACATTTCTGATTACAGACCTGTTTGCCGCGTATCACACACATCTTGTTATATTGAACCGTTTCTGTTCTCTTGTCTCAACACAAACAGTTCATCAGTGTGAACCGCATGCCGTATATCGCACACACCTTGAATCTGGCTGACCATTTCTTTTGTTATGCCCAAGCACAAACAATTCATCCAAGTGAATCGTATGTTGTATATCGCACACACCTTCATCTGGCTGCCTGTTTCTTTTGTTCCTCCTCATCACAAACAGTTAAGTGGACTGAACCGTATGCCCTGCATCGCACACGTAACTTAAATCTGAATTGTGTTTGATGCATTCTCCATCGCAAATGTTTTGCACATTTTGACAGTTTTTTGACACCATCGTTTGCGATTATGGCATCGCACACAGTTTCGTCGAAGGGTCTCTAATCTAGCGTCGCGTTAGAAGCGTCATGTAGTAGTGAGGGCTTCTACATCAACACCATTGCCTCTCCGATGAAGAGTGAGTAGTTTACATCAGACCTACGGGTCCATAGCTAGTAGCTAGATGGCTTCTTCTCTCCCTTTGATTCTCAATGCCATGTTCTACTCGATGTTCTTGCAGATCTTTCCGATGTAATACTATTTTGTGGCATGTTTGCCGAGATCTGATGAATTGTGGATTTATGATCAACTTATCTATGAATATTATTTGAATCTCCTCTGAATTCTTATGCATTATTTGATATCTGTGTAAGTCTCTTCGAACTATCGATTTGGTTTCGCCAACTAGATTGGTTTTTCATGCAATGGGAGAAGTGCTTAGCTTTGGTTCAATCTTATGGTGCTCGATCCCAGTGACAGAAGGGGAACCGACATGTATTGTATTGTTGCCATCGAGGAT
>NC_053023.1:491851342-491973695 GCF_003073215.2 Triticum urartu | reverse complement strand
GACACTGATCCGGACGATTCTAAATCGCAAACTGGATATGTGTTTACATTAAACGGTGGAGCTGTCAGTTGGTGCAGTTCTAAACAAAGCGTCGTGGCGGGATCTATGTGTGAAGCGGAATACATAGCTGCTTCGGAAGCAGCAAATGAAGGAGTCTGGATGAAGGAGTTCATATCCGATCTAGGTGTCATACCTAGTGCATCGGGTCCAATGAAAATCTTTTGTGACAATACTGGTGCAATTGCCTTGGCAAAGGAATCCAGATTTCACAAGAGAACCAAGCACATCAAGAGACGCTTCAATTCCATCCGGGATCTAGTCCAGGTGGGAGACATAGAGATTTGCAAGATACATACGGATCTGAATGTAGCAGACCCGTTGACTAAGCCTCTTCCACGAGCAAAACATGATCAGCACCAAGGCTCCATGGGTGTTAGAATCATTACTGTGTAATCTAGATTATTGACTCTAGTGCAAGTGGGAGACTGAAGGAAATATGCCCTAGAGGCAATAATAAAGTTATTATTTATTTCCTTATATCATGATAAATGTTTATTATTCATGCTAGAATTGTATTAACCGGAAACATAATACATGTGTGAATACATAGACAAATAGAGTGTCACTAGTATGCCTCTACTTGACTAGCTCGTTAATCAAAGATGGTTATGTTTCCTAACCATGGACAAAGAGTTGTTATTTGATCAACGGGATCACATCATTAGGTGAATGATCTGATTGACATGACCCATTCCATTAGCTTAGCACCCGATCGTTTAGTATGTTGCTATTGCTTTCTTCATGACTTATACATGTTCCTATGACTATGAGATTATGCAACTCCCGTTTGCCGGAGGAACACTTTGTGTGCTACCAAACGTCACAACGTAACTGGGTGATTATAAAGGTGCTCTACAGGTGTCTCCAAAGGTACATGTTGGGTTGGCGTATTTCGAGATTAGGATTTGTCACTCCGATTGTTGGAGAGGTATCTCCGGGCCCTCTCGATAATGCACATCACATAAGCCTTGCAAGCATTGCAACTAATGAGTTAGTTGTGAGATGATGTATTACGGAACGAGTAACGAGACTTGCCGGTAACGAGATTGAACTAGGTATTGAGATACCGACGATCGAATCTCGGGCAAGTAACATACCGATGACAAAGGGAACAACATATGTTGTTATGCGGTCTAACCGATAAAGATCTTCGTAGAATATGTAGGAACCAATATGAGCATCCAGGTTTCGCTATTGGTTATTGACCGGAGACGTGTCTCGGTCATGTCTACATTGTTCTCGAACCGTAGGGTCCGCACGCTTAACGTTACGATGACAGTTTCATTATGAGTTTATGTATTTTGATGTACCGAAGGTTGCTTGGAGTCCCGGATGTGATCATGGACATGACGAGGAGTCTCGAAATGGTCGAGACATAAAGATCGATATATTGGAAGCCTATATTTGGATATCGGAATCGTTCCGGGTGAAATCGGGATTTTACCGGAGTACCGGGGGGTTACCGGAACCCCCCGGGGGTTATTGGGCCTACATGGGCCCTAAGGGAGAAGAGGAAAGGAGGCAAGAGGTGGCCACGCGCCCCTCCCCTCCCTAGTCCGAATAGGACAAGGAGAAGGGGGCGGCGCCCCCCCTTTCCTTTCCCTCTTCCTCCTCTTTCCCACTTCTCCTTCTCCAACTAGGAAAGAAGGGCGTCCTACTCCCGGTGGGAGTAGGACTCCCCCTTGGCGTGCCCTTCTTGGCCGGCCGCCCCCTCCCCTTGGCTCCTTTATATACGAGGGCAGGGGGGCACCCTAGAACACACAAGTTGATATTCGCGATCGTTCCTTAGCCGTGTGCGGTGCCCCCCTCCACCATATTCCACCTCGGTCATAATGTAGCGGTGCTTAGGCGAAGCCCTGCGACGGTTGAACATCAAGATCGTCACCACGCCGTCGTGCTGACGGAACTCCTCCCCGAAGCTTTGCTGGATCAGAGCCCGGGGAGCGTCATCGAGCTGAACGTGTGCCAAGAACTCGGAGGTGCCGGAGTAACGGTGCTTGGATCGGTTGGACTGGGAAGACGTACGACTACTTCCTCTACGTTGCGTCAACGCTTCCGCTTCGGTCTACGAGGGTACGTAGACAACACTCTCCCCTCTCGTTGCTATGCATCACCATGATCTTGCGTGTGCGTAGGAATTTTTTTTGAAATTACTACGTTCCCCAACAGTAGTGGGCCTGGGTTCCCCACAGCCCCCGAGTGTTACTTTGTGGCGGAGCGACAGGGCAGGTTGAGACCATCCTAGGTGAGAGGTGGGCCTGGCCCCTGGTCGGCATCCGCGGTTACTTCAAAATAACATGCTTAACGAGATCTTGGTATTTGATCTGAGTCTGGCCACTGTCCTATACGCACTAACCAACTACGCAAGAACAGTTATGGGCACTCGACGTCGTGGTATCAGCCAAAGCCTTCTTGACGTCAGCGACTAAGCGGCGCGCGCCGGATTGGACTAGAACGCCTGCTCTTGTATTAGGGAGGTTATGTCTGCTTACCGGCCGCGTACGCAACGTCAGGTGTGCAATGGGCGATGGGCCTAGACCCCTGCGCGCTTAGGATTTAGACCGGCGTGCTAACCTCTCTGTTGTGCCTAGATAGTGCTGCGACGTGTTGATCTTCCGAGACCGGGCATGACCCAGGAAAGTGTGTCCGGCCAGAGGGATCGAGCGTGTTGGGTAATCTGGTGCACCCCTACAGGGAAGTTTTATCTATTCGAATAGCTGTGTCCCTCGGTAGAAGGATGCCCGGAGTTGTACCTTGACCTTATGACAACTAGAACCGGATACTAAATAAAACACACCCTTTCAAGTGCCAGATACAACCCGGTGATCGCTCTCTAACAGGGCGACGAGGAGAGGATCGCCGGGTAGGATTATGCTATACAATGCTACTTGGTTAACTTACCATCTACTCTCTTCTACTGCTTCAAGATGGAGGCTGGCAGAAGCATAGTCTTCGATAGGACTAGCTATCCCCCTCTTATTCTGGCATTCTGCAGTTCAGTCCACATATACTACCCCTTTCATTGATACCAATGCATATGTAGTGTAGTTCCTTGCTTGCGAGTACTTTGGATGAGTACTCACAGTTGCTTTGCTTCCCCCCTTTTTCCCCTTTCTATACCCGGTTGTTGCGACCAGATGCTGGAGCCCAGGAGCCAGACGCCACCTCGACAATGTCTCCTACTGCACCGGAGGTGCCTACTACTACGTGTAGGCCGCTGACGACGACTAGGAGTAGTTTAGGAGGATCCCAGGCAGGAGGCCCGCGCCTCTTTCAATCTGTATCCTAGTTTGTGCTAGCCATCTTATGGCAACTTGTTTAACTTATGTCTGTACTCAGATATTGTTGCTTCTGCTGACTCGTCTATGATCGAGCACTTGTATTAGAGCCGTCGAGGCCCCTGGCTTGTATTATGATGCTTGTATGACTTATTTTATTTTTTAGAGTTGTGTTGTGATATCTTCCTGTGAGTCCCTGATCTTGATCGTACACGTTTGTGCGTATGATTAGTGTACGATTGAATCGGGGGCGTCACAAGTTGGTATCAGAGCCGACTCCGTGTAGGAATCCCTTTTTCAAACTCCTTGGCCGAAGTCGAGTCTATACATTGCAAAACTTTTTACTAACATGGTTGTGTGTCTTACGGGCCCACATCACCATTTGGGTGGTATTAAGATCTTTTATTCCTCGTCTATACTCTAAGACTCTGATCTCTCTTCTATTCGGGTTTAAATGAAATTATTAACTCTAACATTAGGGTCTCATGATCACATCCACCCGGAGAGCCCCTTGTTACAGATGATCGTCTGCTCTACCGAAGGATTTTGAAGATACTCTCCGTTGTTCTCTTCCCTACCACCGAAATATCCCTATGGATAAATACCTACACCTGTCATTCTTACTTTTATTCCCAGTTAATCTTGTTATTACAAGATACCTCGAAATTCTCTCTATTGTTCCGAAAATACTTTGTGCCCACTGCCCATGCAGTTCTTTGCAACCTGAATACCCCGATGAATAATTTCTCGCACTTATCAAGTATCCGCTCATCCCCAGTGGATACATGTATTTCGCAAAAGTCTTCAAAATACCATTCGATCTTCCAAAAATCCTCAACAGCTTATTGCTCTTGAAATTCTTGCTTGCTTGCAATATGATTATCCCCATAAGTCTGGTAATCTTATTGACATCCTTTGTCATTATCATTTTTTGTTCGTTGATTCAATATGATTGTGAATGGTCGCAATCATCAATCAAAACTAAAATTCATCCTCCCGGCTCAGACGTCATTTTGAACATGAGCTGGATCTCGACCAATCATATTGCCATCGATTGTATCCCTAAGCCTACTCAACATATCCATCCTTAATCAGAGCGTTTGCTTCTGATCCCTTGATTTGGAAACCACAATTCCTTTGCTTTTGAGCTTTGAAATAGTTAGTTGTTTCTATAATACAATGCCTTTGCATTGGTTTTTCCTCTGGTTGAGTACCAATGCTTACATCAGATCCCTTGAGGACCATCGGAACCTTTGTTAGATTTTATCTGACAACGCCCTTCATATTCAATCACTTTGGAAGTTCTTGCTCTGATATATAATGCCATTGGTAAATCCTATTCTCTGATTGGCCAACCATGCTCTGCTTTTGAGCTGGAGATATTTACTCTTGAAACTTGTGGTATATGTTTCTAAGAAGCCCTATGGGTTGAACATATGCCTTCTTTAAAACGTGTGAACCCGAAAGTTTTCACGAGTCATACTCTTCTAGTGCTTTGCTAGATAAAAATTTCAACACCACAACTTCTTTGAAGACGAGAAGTGAATGAAAGGTTATGCATTAAAGAAGTGGGAGTCGACCTTGAACTTTGTGCATGCCCATGGACCCGATGTGGAACTTATCATGGAAGCTTCTTGCAAAATATTTAATCATTTGGCTAATTCTTTCAGTAACATTAAATTGGATCCCTTGCAGCTATGGTTCCGACTATGTTATTCTTCTTTGATCCCATTTCTTAGGAAAGTTTAAACATTTGTCTTCTGTGGATCAATACCCCAGTCCAACCTTTACTTTGATCTACCGTCAAGTATTACACTCCGGTATCTCGAGAATATCATGGAACTGCATAACTTCTTATGGGTTCTTCATCAACTATTATTTCTCACTGATTCTAATATTCCTGGGTTCTGGGTTGTCGTCAACCGAGAACACCAAATAGTGAATCGAGTCCGCACTCCGATTCAATAACTCTAAGTAATTTTTGTTGCTTACGAGTTTAATAATCCTTCAAGTCATTCCTAGCCTGATCGGCTATATCATTATTGTGCTAAATTTTAATTGTGCTACCTGGTCCTTCCCGGAGCACAATTTTCGAAGATGAGCTAACCTTACGTCGATCTTCCTGGTCTTATAGTTTCACCTCGAACATCAAGCTTGATTCCGAGTTGGCATCGTACCCTTGGTTCCAATAACCTTTCGCTTCATCATTCCTTTGACTTGATGTCATCACCGACCGATTACATCTTCATGAAACCTTTCGACAAATGTCTCGTGATCATCATCAACATTCTGAGCGTTTCCAGGATATTAATCGAATTCATGGTGAGAGATATCATCCTTCCCCCCTCGATGATTTGTATTAACATCGACAACATTCTTGCATTCCCTCCAACATAGAACTTGTTCTTGTTTTGTGTTATACCTTGAGTTCCTTGTTATCCGACTTATGTTATGCACTACCTTGGAGTACTACCATCTTTTATGTTAAGAATGTTGTGAGAATTTCACCATATCTTATGAATTCTTGATATAAGTAATAGTTCTCGCCATCTCCGTTCATTCCCCGGTCCATGCGTTGTTTCTAACCGGAAACCCGACAATTGAACTATGATGTGCGAATCCAAAACTTCTAGTAATCCTATTGCTTGGAGCTAACGGGCGATAATTTCATTCTTAGTCTATTGGCTTTGAATCGCCATTCTAACATTGATCATGCTACTTAGCCCATATTTCTAGTTGCACTTTTCGATGAATGTTTAATTGTGGATGTTCTCCCTGAACATACTCCATTTCACACCTTGGTATGCCCAATGCTATCACCTTGTTCGCATAATTACGAAATCCTTGTTCATGCAAATCTCGAAGGATTATTGCTGAGCCCATCGGCCACATTTTCATCTTTTCCTTGCTGAAATTGTAAGGCTTATTCTATAAGTTGTTCCTGATGGATCCTTTGTGTATCCAAAGTCTGACCTTTGCTTCAAGACCATGCCAATGCTATCTTGAAGCATGTATGTGGTACTTCAATCATCAATAAAAACATTTGAAGTGCAATGCTAAATGTTTCTTTCGCGGTTATCCAAACACCGTTGTATGGGTAACATCATGGAATCCCTTGCCCCTTTACCTAATTGGTTGTCTACTTGCTGCCCTGTCATGGATGGGAAAGGTATACCCTTGATATTCAGGTATCACCACATTTTCCTTTCCATTGTTCTGATTAGTATACTGATCACTTTTCCTTTTCCATTGTTTGGTTTAACCTTTCTTGTGATCTATATGATCTAAGCAGTAATATTCTCCTGCTTATGTAAACACCTCGGTGTAAAATTCTGTCAGCAAGATCCTGCTACTTTTGTTGATGACATTCCGATAGCCACCGATGGACGAGAACTTTGCCTATTGGTCCGCCTCGTTCAACAAGCAGGAAAATGGTTCTCTTCATCCCTCGCCCTTGGTACCGACGTTGTTGCCAACATACTGACAGGCTATGCTCTCGACCTGCATTGCTATCATGACAGTGCATGATGTCAACGCCCTTCCTACCTTTAACCCACATGGTGGGCCCATAACCCATAGTTCCACAGAATTGAAACCTGACACTTCTGTACATCCCAGTTATCGAAATTATTCCTCGCACTTGGCTTCATAGGTAATTCATGAGCCACCTTTCTTGAGATGATCTATTCTAGTTTTAGCCGCAATACTTATTCCGATGCTCTAAATCCCTCTCACACTCCGTTTCAAACATCGAACGTTTGCCTACCCGCTTGAAAATTCTCATGCTTACTATTATTTCTCTTGATGTATTTTCTGAGTTCCAGCTCGAGAGATACTCATATGTTCATTCATGGGTTAACCCCAAATGAATACTCTCTTAGCATTCTAACATTGCCGAGCCGCCCTTACCTATTTGTAAGTACGATGGGATTCTCAAAGGAAGGATGACGACTTCATCATAATGACCTGTAGCAGAGAAATGAAGACATCAACGTAATGGATCGACCTCTTCGAGAAGAGCAACCAAGACCAAGAAGATTCGTTAGAATTCCGTAACCCGATCTTTCCCCCTTACTCCACCTCTTAAATCTCGGAACGAGATTTCTTGTAGCGGAGGAGAATTGTGACGCCCGGATAATTAAGCTACAGTAACCCACTGCTAATGATGCCACGTCACCATGATTACTGTTGTTAATCTTGCGATGATTCAAATCCCGTTCAAATTTCAAATTTAAAATCAAGTCAAACAGTTAAAGTTTTCAAAAGCCAAAACTAAAATGTTCGAAATATAACTTGGTGGTGAAACCAAATTTTCATAAAATTTCTAAATGCTCTATATAAACAAAACAGGAACAAAAACAATTAAATTAAAGGCCTTTTGTAATTTATAAAATATTAAACTAATTTATTTTGGAGTAAAACTTTTTGTGGCAGTGCCAATTAATGCAATTTAAATTATGAGGTAAGTTACACTTTTTACGAAAGACAATTGGTGGCACTACTTAATGCAAAAAAGTGTAGAAAAACTAAACAGAAAAATAAATATAAAAGAGGTAAAACCTAGTGTACGCTTGGGCTTTAATTCTACGATATAAGTCCCAGCCCACCCTGCACCTTCCTCCTATCTCTGTTCACAGAGGACGTGCTGGACGAGCAGCGCTCGTCCATGGCTCAGATGGCCGCGTGTCGAGCACCCGCCGGCTCCCTCGTCCGATTAGGTCGCCCTGGCCCTCTCTCCCTCCTTTCACCGAACCCTAGCCCCCAGTAACCCCCTCTCACTCTCTCCTTCTCGGATGAAGCTTGCGCCCGAGTAGCCGTCATCGCGCCTTCCCTGTTGCCATGGCGACCGGCCACCACTCGCCGTTCCAAAGTGTCCGACAGGACCGCCGGGTTCGTCTTCATCGACTACCGCTCCGGATCGAGACCGAGGTGCACCTGCGACGCCGCGCGCGTCGGTTCCCTTCGCCTAGGCGGACGCGTCGATCTACTCGCTCCGACCATCCCCAGCACCCTCGATCCTTCCCCGGCATCAATGTGAGCTCCGCGTCGATCACCTTTTCCTCTAGGCGTCGCTCCCGTCCTCTTGCCGCCGTTCCACGAGCTTCGTGCTCCGGCCGCCGCCATGGCCGAATAGCTCCAGGCTCCTGAGCTTCTCTGCTCATTTGCATAGCGCCAATGAGCTCTTGGTGACCCGTAGATGTCGCCTGCATGTTTCGTTGGCTCGAACCCGTCGCCAGGCGAGGAATTAATCGAGCTCTGCTCTGACCACTGCTGTGCTTGACGTTGCGGCAGCGCCCGTGCCGCGCCCCGCCGTGCACGCCTGCCTGCACCTGTGCGCGCCTGTCGTCGCTCGTGCGCATGCCCATCCCGCCGTCCGCCCGCTGATGCTCATGCACGCCCGCGCCGCGCCTAGCTGTTGTCGCTGCTTGCTGCTACTACTCGCCTGCTTCTTTCCTCTAGCACCGCCGCCGCCGCTGCTTCTTGCTGCTACTGCTAGCTGCTGCTCTGCGCTGCTACCTGCGGCTCCTGCCATGCCCCGGGCTACAGCCGGCTGCTCCCATGAGCGTCGCCGATGGTTCTGGCTGCGGGCGCATATGTGTGTGCGTACAAAGCCATGGCCATAGCTGGCTATGCACTAGTATTATGGGACTTCCGTGTATCATACGTGGGGCTGGCCTATTGGTTAGTCCTAAGACTTAATTAGCCAGGGCTTAATTTTAGTGTTAACTAGCTTATTGTGTCAATGGCCAATGGGCCCAATCTATTTAGGATAGATCCCATTTAGTTTATTAGCGGTGTGTCTATGACATGGACCTACACCTTCCCTGTTGACCCAGTCAACTACTGACTGGGCTAGACTTAGTCACTGACTTGTGGGCCCTCCTTGACCCAGTCAACCAGTCAGCATTGACTGGTCAACTGTTGACTCAGCACCCCCACTAGCCCACTGTCAGCCTCTCATGCAAATAGCTGGGTACACTTGTACCCATAACATTTAAATATTAAATTATTTTCGAATTGAATTAAATCCAGAAATTAGAAAATCATTTAAAACTTTAAAAATTAATATAAAATAAACCGTAAGTCGGATGAAAATACTTTGTATATCAAAGTTGCTTAGAAAAACGTGAGGATTTTGAATACGCGATCCGTTCGTCTCTCACACGCTCCTAGCATAGCGAACGCGGAACCGCCCTCTCTGATTCGTTTGTCCGAAAATGCTAAACACCGAGAATACTTTCCTAGATGTTTTCCCCCTTCGCCGGTACCACCTATCCCTGCATTAGATCACCCTGGCACCACATATTGCCTTGATATATTTTGTGATGCTTTGTTTGCTCCGTATTTACTGTTTCTTCCCCCTCTTCTTCTCCGATAGACCTCGAAACTGGCGTTGATGTGACTGAGTACGACTACGTCACCGATGACCCTTCTTCTCGTGCAACAGAGCTTCCAGGCAATCCCCCCTTTGATCAACCCGATATCGCCTATTTATTCTCTCTACTGCTTGATTAGAGTAGTGTAGCATGTTACTACTTTCGGTTAATCCTATTCTGCTGCATAGCCTGTCATTGTTGCTACAGTTGTTACCCTTACCTGCAATCCTAAATACTTAGTATAGGATGCTAGTTTTCATCAGTAGCCCTACGCTCTTGTCCGCCTGCCATGCTATATTACTGGGCCGTGATCACTTCGGGAGGTGATCACGGGCATATACTATATACTTTATATTGTTACATTACTTATAATATTGTTCGGAGATGGGGGATGAAGGGGCAGTTGGTTCCATCCAGGTAGTGGTGGGCATGGGTTCCCGACGGCCCCGAGTGTTACTTTGTGGCAAAGCGAGAGGCCAGGTTGAGACCACCTAGGTGAGAGGTGGGCCTGGCCCAGGGTCGGCGTCTGCGGTTACTTCAAAATAACACGCTTAACGAGATCTTGGTATTTGATCTGAGTCTGGCCACTGGCCTATACACACTAACCAACTACGCGGGAACAGTTATGGGCACTTGACGTCGTGGTATTAGCTGAAGCCTTCTTGACGTCAACGACTGAGCGGCGTGCGCCGGATTGGACTGGAACGCCTGCTCTTGTATTAGGGAGGTTAGGTCTACTTACCCGCCGCGTACGCAATGTGCAGGTGTGCAACGAGCGATGGGCCCAGACCCCTGCACGCTTAGGATTTAGACTGGCGTGCTGACCTCTCTGTTGTGCCTAGGTAGGGTTGCGACGTGTTGATCTTCCGAGGCTGGGCATGACCCAGGAAAGTGTGTCCGTCCAGAGGGATCGAGTGTGTTGGGTAATCTGGTGCACCCCTGCAGGGAAGTTTATCTATTCAAATAGTGGTGTCCCTCGGTAAAAGGACGACCCGGAGTTGTACCTTGACCTTATGACAACTAGAACCGGATACTTAATAAAACACACCCTTTCAAGTGCCAGATACAACCCGATGATCACTCTCTAATAGGGCGACGAGGAGAGGATCGCCAGATAAAATTATGCTATACGATGCTACTTGGTTAACTTACCATCTACTCTCTTCTACTGCTTCAAGATGGAGGCTGCCAGAAGCGTAGTCTTCGATAGGACTGGCTATCCCCCTCTTATTCTGGCATTCTACAGTTCAGTCCACATATACTACTGTAACACCCACGATGCGGCCATATCTCCCACGTGTCGGAGCATGACTTAGAGGCATAACCGCATGGTAGGCATGTCGCAAGAGGGGTAACCTTTACACATCCCATGTACTGAATAAGAAAGGGATAAAGAGTGGGCTTACAATCGCCACTTCACACAATACATAAATATATCATACATCATCCAGAATACAATCAAGGTCCAACTACGGTACCAAAATAAAGAAAGACAACCCCAAATGCTAGATCCCCGATCGCCCCAACTGGGCTCCTCTACTGATCAACCAGAAAAGACACATAGTAACGGCCCGAATCCTCGTCGAACTCCCACTTGAGTTCGATAGCGTCCCCTGCACTGGCATCGTCGGCACCTGCATCTGTTTGGACGTAAATGTGAGCCATGGGGACTCAGCAATCTCACACCCTCACGATCAAGACTATTTAAGCTTAAAGGTAGGAAAGGAGTAGTGAGGTGGAGTTGCAGCAAGCACTAGCATATATGGTTGCTAACTTACGCAAATGAGAGCGAGAAGAGAAGCAAAGCATGGTCGAGAAGCTATAATGATCAAGAAGTGATCCTGAAACTACTTACGTTCAAGCATAGCACGAGACCGTGTTCTCTTCCCGGACTCCACCGAAAAGAGACCATCACAGCTACACACGTTGTTGATTCATTTTAATTAAGTTTAGTTCAAGTTCTCTACAACCGGACATTAACAAATTTCCATCTACCCATAACCGCGGGCACGATTTTCGAAAGTTCAAAACCCTGCATGGGTGTCCCAACTTAGCCCATCACAAGCTCTCACGGTCAAGGAAGGATATTCCTTCTCCCAGGAAGACCCGATCAGACTCGGAATCCCGGCTACAAGACATTTCGACAATGGTAAAACAAGACCAGCAAAGCCTCCCGATGTGCCGAAAAATCCCGATAGGAGTCGCACGTATCTCGTTCTCAGGGCACACCAGATGAGACATCCTACGAGTAAAACCAAACCTCAAGTTGCCCCGAGGTGGCTGTCGTGGTTCTAACTCTGACAGTGATGTAGGGGGGTATGTATGGAGAGGCTAGATCTCAGCTATTGGGAAGTTGTAAACACACCAAGGTGTACGAGTTCAGGCCCTTCGCGGAGGAAGTAACAACCCTACGTCTCGGTGCCCGGAGGCGGTCGATTGGATTACTGGCGTGTGAATAAAAAAGGTGCGAACCCTTCATACTGAGGAGGGGGGTGGCTTATATAGAGTTCGCCGGCCCTCTCCTGCCCTCAGTGATGCAGGGTTTAAGGTGCATTTAAGGTTGGGCGTTACTGATAACGCCCCTAATAAAGTGCTATAATGACCATAAAGACTACTTAATAGCCGACCGTTTGCCTGCGGAGTGACTTTAGGTCTCCTGGCAGTCGAGTGGTTGGCTTCATGGTCGAGTGATAGCTTCTTGGTCGAGTGTCTTGAACCTGTCGAGTGGGATACCTTCAAGTCGATTGTAAGGTGATTTCTTCTAGGGATGTCCTAGGGTAGGGCTCTTTGGACAGGTCCGTGCCCCTACCCTAGGTACATAGCTTCATCATTAGCCCCCGAATGGATCGAGGTTTGAGTGGGGAAAGAGTTGGAGATCCTTCCGACTGGTCCTTTGGGCTGCATGAGTGCCTCGTTTTGGGTCAATCGTCACGGATGATGTCATCAACCTCTTCCAGTCGCCTTGATCCATTCCAGGCCTTTCGTCGAGTGAATTTCTTTACTTGTGACATACCGAGTGTCGGCGCGAGCGGGGTCTTCTGTTTTGACAAGTTGTTTTGCAGCCCGCGGATGTCGTGGGATTCGGATTTCGGGAAGCGCGCGGGATGGGAGCGACCGCAGTAATCGGAAGCGGTAAAGCGGAAGCTCCTCGATTTCTGCGCCACCTTTTTCGCCACGTACTGCGCGCGCATCCGCTGCGGGATTTGACTGGATTGCCTGGGCCTACTAGTCAGCCACTCGGGAGCGACATCTTATAAGTAGCCGGCTCGGGGTTTCCAAACAGTGTACTCTCTTCTTCCTCTCTCCCTTCGCAAGCTTCTCCGCCACCTCCGCTCTCACCCTAGCGCCGCAGACCCGTGCGAGATTTGCCGGCGACGATGGCGAAGGACAACACATCCGCTCTGGAGCGTGCGAAGAAGGCGGTGGCGCAGGGGAAAGGGAAGAGATCTGCTCGGGGCGGATCTTCCTCAAGGTCTGCTCTGCCCCGCGGCTGGATCCAGGGCGACTGGATGCCGTCGGTGATCCGACAAGAAGACCTCGATGACATGGTCGTGGGGGGAGTCATTCCCCACGAAGCTGCGCGTCTCCTGGGGAGAGAGATCGAACCTCGGCCTCGCGACGGTGAGTGTGTGCTCCTAGCCACCCATATCGACCGAGGGTTTTCTCTGCCGCCCCATCCTTTTTTCCGGAGCTTTCTGAACTTCTTCGGAGCACAGCTCCACCACTTCACTCCCAACTCCATCGTATATCTTGCTGCTTTCATTTCCATGTGTGAGGGTTTCTTGGGTTGCCGCCCCCATTGGGGACTCTTCAAGCACATCTTTACCTGCCGTTCTCAATCGGTCAAGAAGGCCAAGTCGAGTGACGAAAGGACGCAGGTGATTCAGCTGTGCGGGGGCCTGGCGATCCAGACGAGGGGAAAGAGTTGTTTTCCATCTATCATTTTCCCGGAGTCGGTCCGCGGTTGGCAGGCGACCTGGTTTTACTGTCAAGACCAGGCGACCCCAGGGCAGTCGACCGGACTCCCCCCTTTCTCACTCAACCGAGCTAAAAAAACCTGCTTCTCTGAAAGTGACGCCGGAGGAAAAGGCCCAAGTCAAAGTACTGGCTGGTCGAGTGGTTGAGCTTGTCCGTGAGGGCGTGACTGGTATGGACTTGCTGGAGGTCTTCCTCCGGAGGCGCATCCAACCGCTCCAGGCTCGTGACCACCCGATGTGGCTGTACTCGGGTCTCGACGACACCACTCGGGTCCACCCGGAGGAGGTTACTGACGAGATGCTGGAGGGGTGGCTGTCGAGCATCACGGGGAACAAAGACAACCCCCGAGGAGCCAGGAGGGTAATTCCACTCGACAACTCGTATGACGTGGACCAGGTATGTCTTTATGCTCCTGACTGAGATCTTGTTTTCTTCATTGGTCTTCTTTGGGTAGGTCGATTGACTTTCGTCTTGTCTGTTGTTTTCTAGGCGACTACCGAGATGTACTCGACGCCCAACGGGGCCCAGGGGCCAACTGAGGAAGGGGAGGCGAGCGGAGGTGAGAGTGGAGACGATCAAGGCGAGTGGGAGTCCGACGGTGAAGGAGAGGGAGACGACAACGTCGACTCCAGCGAAGAAGAGGAGGAGGAGGTTGAACCCCCTCGCCCGGAGGGGCGATCCAAGCTCACACACGATCCAGCGCGGGAACGTGGCAAGGCGACTGCTCCTGTTGGGCAGTCGTCGAAACGCCCTCGGACCTCTTCTCCTACGCCGACTGGAAAGGCTCCCAAGCACCCACGCGCAGCGCCGTCCAAGCCGCCCAAGGCTCTGCCCAAGATGAAGATGGCCGTCCCCACCATTTCTGGGTAATAATAAAACTTGTTTTCCTTTGTCGACCGTGGACGGGTCCTTGGTCGATCCATTGAGCCAACCGACTGACTTTCGAGGCTTGCAGTGCTGCTACTTCTGAGATCTCCGCCAAGGACGACGACCAAGAGATGGAGGATGCTGTTACCTCCAACCCTGGTACGATTACTGACGTTCCGCTTTGAGTCGACTAAACATTTATTGCAACCCTGGTCGATTGAATGTTTCCCTTGTAGCCCCTCCTCATGTTATCGACCTCCCGGATGACGACGACAACGATCCGTTGAGAGTGAGGAGGCACAAGAGGGCGTCGGCTGACAAGACCCCCCAATCCGCTCTGGCGTCTGAGGCCGTAGCTCGGGATGGTGGTGACACCACTCGGGCTTCTGTGACCTTCGCCATTCCTCTGGCGAGTGTGCGGCCCTCGACGTCGACCGCGGATCCGTCTTCGCTTTTTGCCGCATACCCCGTCCCTGAGGACCAAGCGGCTGCTGCAAAAGAGGCTATACGCCAAGCGGGGATCATGATGGAGCAAGTGAAGGTGGCTCGGGAGGCCAGCCAAGCAGCTTATGACGCGAGCTCGGCTCTTCAGAGCAACGTCCAGGTCAGTCGACTCAACGCTTGGTCTGTTATGATATGTTGTTTGAAGAATCTCTTTTCCGAAGGTCTTTGTATCTGTACACCCACTGGGTGTGTCTGCCAATTCTTGGACGAGTGGGGGCACGCTAAGTGCACCCACTGGGTGTAGTCCCTGAGACTACGGTGGACTGCGGACAGTCGACTGTAGTCTTTATATTGTGTTGCTGTAGCTGTATTTCTTCACTCGGTCTGGTCAGGCCATGTCGAATGGGACTGTATCCGGTCGACTGCGGGCAGTCGACTTTTTTTTTACAGTGGGGGCACGCTGAGTGCACCCACTGGGTGTAGTCCCCGAGACTACTGTCGAATGTTCTTGATTCGGCTGTAGTCTTAGAAACGTCATCATTGTCTCTTGGCTGCTCGGAAGCAACTTGTCTTGGACGTCTGTCGACTGATTTTTCTTTTTACAGAAATCTTGTGAACTTGTAGCTCGCTATACTGAGTTAGAGAATCAGCAGATCCAGCTCAACCTTAACTTGAAGCTTGCTCAGGAGAATTTGAAGAAGGCGCAAGAAGAAGCAAAAGGTATGGCTGGTGAGGTTCTCCATTCTTAACAGGTGGCTTTTCTTTCTTGTCCATTCTTGATGTTGGTTCCACTCGACGCGCCGCAGATAAACTGGAGGAAGCTCTGAAGAAGAAGGATCAAGATCTTGCAGAGGCACAGAAGGAGGCCTCGAGCAAAACGAAGCTCGCAGAAGAGAAACTGGCTTCGGTCGGAACTCTTGAACAGGAGAATTCCAGACTGAAAACTGCTCTCGAGACAGCTAACCGAGATGTCAGTCGACTGAAGAAAGAAAAGATGGCTCTGCACGACAAGGCAGGTGAGCTGGCGGGGAAGGTAAAAGATCTGGAGGCTTGTCTCGGTGGACTCGCCAAGAAGCTGTTCGTCATGCTCGAAGGTAATTATTCCAACTCGGCTGTCTTGTAGTTACCGAGCCCGCGTACGGCCACTGTCTTATTCTTGAATCATGTTTGCAGAATTCTGCAGAGCTTCGAAGAGGAAACCAGTCGAGTGGAGCCAGGCTTGGATCCCGCCAATTCTCTCGTGAAGGACGAGGCCGCTATGAACGTGCTCCGACTGGAGTCTCGTGTTACCAGCGTTGTTGATTATCTTGCCCGGCTGAAGGTTGCGATGTCGCGGATCGACACATCACTCTGGCCTGGAACGACGCTTCAGAACGACCTCGAGTCCCTGATGGTCCGACTGGATGAAGTCCCGGGTCGAGTGGCGGAATGGAAGAAATCTTCTGCTAGATGTGGTGCTGATGTCGCTCTGTCTCTGGTTCGCGTCCATTGCAAGGAGGCGCGAGAAGAAAAGCTGGCCGCCATCCAAGTTGCCAATACCAGGAAGCACAACTTTCAGGACTTCATGGAGACTTTTATTGCTGCTGCCACTCGTATTGCAGACGGGATCGACTTGGACGAGTTCGTCGCCCCTTCCAGTCCTCCTCCTGAGGAATGAAAAACTTTTATGCTTCACTTTAAATTTTCCTCGGAATGCCGAGTGGATTTGTAACCGTTAAACTCCGCCGAGCCGAGGGCTCGAGTACTTTGATCTGAGGTCTGGGACCTTTTAGGCTTTATCTGATCTTGATTTCGCAGCTCCGAAGGAGAAGGTAGCAGTCGACTCTGCGGATTGGGTTGTGTCCTGTACTTAGGCGAGCACTGGGCTGCAGCTAAGCCTCCGAGTGAGAGGTTTGCTCTCCACTCGGTAGGATTTTTAAACACTTAGGCGAGCGCTGGGCTGCAGCTAAGCCCCCGAGTGGGAGGTTTGCTCTCCACTCGGTAGGATTTTTAAACACTTAGGCGAGCACTGGGCTGCAGCTAAGCCTCCGAGTGGGAGGTTTGCTCTCCACTCGGTAGGATTTTTAAACACTTAGGCGAGTGCTGGACTGCAGCTAAGCCCCCCGAGTGGAGGTTTGCTCTCCACTCGGTAGGATTTTTATACACTTAGGCGAGTGCTTGGACTGCAGCTAAGCCTCCGAGTGGGAGGTTTGCTCTCCACTCGGTAGGATTTTTAAACACTTAGGCGAGCACTGGGCTGCAGCTAAGCCCCCGAGTGGGAGGATTGCTCTCCACTCGGTAGGATTTTTTCAAACTAGGCGAGTGCCTGACTGCAGCTAAGTCTCTAAGTGGGAGAACTTAGGCGAGTACTGGACTGCAGCTAAGCCCCCGAGTGGGAGGATTGCTCTCCACTCGGTTGGATTTTTTCGAACTTAGGCGAGTGCCTGACTGCAGCTAAGTCTCTAAGTGGGAGAACTTAGGCGAGTACTGGACTGCAGCTAAGCCCCCGAGTGGGAGGATTGCTCTCCACTCGGTTGGATTTTTTCGAACTTAGGCGAGTGCCTGACTGCAGCTAAGTCCTGACTGCAGCTAAGTCTCTAAGTGGGAGAACTTAGGCGAGTACTGGACTGCAGCTAAGCCTCAGAGTGGGAGGATTGCTCTCCACTCGGTAGGATTTTTTCAAACTTAGGCGAGTGGTTGACTGCAGCTAAGTCTCTGAGTGGGAGAACTTAGGCGAGTACTGGACTGCAGCTAAGCCCCCGAGTGGGAGGATTGCTCTCCACTCGGTAGGATTTTTTCAAACTTAGGCGAGTGCCTGACTGCAGCTAAGCCTCTAAGTGGGAGAACTTAGGCGAGTACCAGACTGCAGCTAAGCCCCCGAGTGGGAGGATTGCTCTCCACTCGGTAGGATTTTTCAAACTTAGGCGAAACGGATTCGCAGCTAAGTCACCCACTGAGGGATTTCATATGCAAACAAGAGTGACAACAATTATTGGGACACTCTTGTCTTTGGTAAAAATGAACTGCAGAATTTTTTTCTTATTACATCTCGTCCAATGGAGAACTCAAGTGTAAAAGGGGCGGAGCAGTTTCGCATTCCAAGCTCGTGGCTCGTCGATCTGGTGATCAACATTGTAGAGGTGATATGCTCCATTGTGGAGGACTCTGGTGACGATGAAGGGGCCTTCCCAAGTAGGAGCAAGTTTGTGTGGTTTCTGTTGATCCACTCGGAGGACCAAATCTCCTTCCTGGAAGGCTTGGCTCTTCACATTTCTGGCATGGAATCGACGCAAGTCTTGCTGATAGATGGTCGATATGATCATAGCCATTTCCCTCTCCTCCTCTAGGAGGTCGACTGCGTCTTGCCGTGCTTGCTCTGCTTCGTCTTCGTTATAAAGCTCGACTCTGGGGGCGTTGTGAAGTAGATCACTCGGCAGGACGGCTTCGGCTCCGTAAACCAGAAAAAATGGCGTTCTTCCGGTCGACCGGTTCGGGGTGGTCCTCAGCCCCCACAAAACCGACGGAAGTTCGTCGACCCAAGCGCCTGCTGCGTGCTTGAGATCGCGCATTAATCGAGTCTTTAATCCTTTGAGAATCAGACCATTTGCTCTTTCAGCTTGTCCATTCGACTGAGGATGTGCGACCGACGCGTAGTTGACTCGTGTGCCTTGAGAGGCGCAAAAAGCTCTGAACTTGTCTGAATCGAAGTTCAACCCATTGTCAGTGATGCTGCTATGCGGGACCCCATATCTGAATATCAACTCTCTGATGAAACCGATAGCAGTGCTAGCATCAAGGTTTTTGATAGGCTTGGCTTCAATCCATTTGGTGAACTTGTCGACTGCCACAAGCACATGCGTGAATCCGCTCCTGCCCGTTCTCAGTGGACCGACCATGTCCAGTCCCCAGACAGCAAAGGGCCAGACGAGTGGAATGGTCTTCAGGGCTGATGCAGGCTTGTGCGACATGTTGGAGTAGAACTAGCAACCTCCACACTTGTCGACTATCTCTTTTGCCATCTCATTTGCTCTTGGCCAGTAAAATCCTGCTCGGTATGCTTTAGCCACAATGGTCCGAGAGGACGCATGGTGACCACAGGTCCCCGAGTGGATATCATCAAGGATCATCTGACCCTCTTCTGGTGTTATGCACTTCTGACCGATTCTAGTCGCGCTTTCCCTATACAATTGTCCCTTTATGACTGTGAAGGCCTTGGATCGGCGGACGATCTGTCGAGCCTCTTCCTCGTCCTCCGGGAGTTCTTTCCTCAAGATATACGCGATGTATGGTACTGTCCAGTCGGGAGTGATAGCCAAGACCTCCATGACTAGGTCGACCACAGCAGGAATTTCGACTTCAGTCGGATCTGTGGCACTTTTGGGTTGCGGGGCTTCTTCTGTGAAAGGATCCTCCTGGACTGACGGCGAGCGGATGTGCTCCAAAAACACATTGCTGGGAATGGCTTCTCTCTTGGAGCCTATCTTTGCCAAATCATCTGTTGCTTGATTTTTCAGTCGGGGGATGTGATGAAGCTCTAACCCCTCGAATTTCTTTTCTAGCTTTCTTACTGCGTTGCAATAGCCAGTCATAGCTGGGCTTCTGACGTCCCACTCCTTCATCACCTGATTAACCACCAAATCTGAGTCGCCGTAGACCATGAGGCGCCGGACGCCGAGTGAAATGGCCATGCGCAACCCGTACAAGAGTGCTTCATATTCTACTTCATTGTTGAAGGAATCGAAGTGAATCTGGAGAACGTATCTGAGCTTATCTCCTCGGGGGGAGACCAATACTACCCCAGCACCGGAACCATTCAGCATCTTAGATCCATCGAAGAACATGGTCCAGTGCTCCGAGTGAACTTGAGTCGGAAGTTGCTGTTCAATCCACTCGGCGACGAAATCTGCAATTGCTTGGGACTTGATAGCCTTCTTTGCTTCAAACTTGATATCTAGGGGAAGGAGTTCAATCGCCCACTTAGCCACTCGACCAGTTGCATCTCTGTTGTGCAAAATCTCTGATAGTGGAGCGTCGCTGACGACTGTAATGGAATGGTCAGAGAAGTAGTGTGCAACCTTCTTCGTGGTCATGTAGATCCCATATACAAGCTTCTGGTAATGGGGATATCTTTGCTTCGAAGGGGTCAAAACTTCAGACACATAATATATTGGGCGCTGAACTCTGAAGGCCTTTCCTTCTTCTTCCCGCTCGACCGTGAGTACTGTACTGACAACTTGTCCCGTGGCCGCAATGTATAGCAGCAGAGGCTCTTTACTGATTGGGGCAGCAAGCACCGGCTGCATGGAGAGCAGAGCTTTGAGCTCTGCAAACGCTGCGTCAGCTTCTGGAGTCCACTCGAACTTGTCAGACTTCTTCATCAGTCGGTAAAGAGGCAACGCCTTTTCACCGAGACGAGAAATGAATCGACTTAGAGCGGCCAAGCAAGCTGTAAGCTTCTGGACATCGTGTACACGCACAGGGCGCTTCATCCGGAGTATGGTGCCAACTTTCTCGGGATTGGCGTCGATTCCTCGTTCGGAAACGAGAAAACCGAGTAACTTTCCACCTGGAACTCCGAATGTGCACTTTGATGGATTGAGCTTGATATCGTATCCCCTGAGGTTAGCAAAGGTTTCGGCAAGGTCAGTCAGTAGGTCGGAACCTTTCCGTGACTTAACCACAATATCATCCATGTATGCTTCTACGTTCCGACTGATCTGAGTGAGCAAACACTTTTGAATCATCCTCATGAACGTGGCTCCGGCATTCTTGAGGCCGAAGGGCATGGTGACATAACAGAAGCACCCAAATGGGGTGATGAAAGCCGTTTTGATCTCATCGGGTCCATACAGACGGATCTGATGGTACCCTGAATAAGCATCTAGAAAAGACAAACGCTCACACCCCGCGGTCGAGTCCACTACCTGGTCGATGCGGGGGAGAGGGAAATGATCTTTCGGGCAGGCCCGATTGATGTGTTTAAAGTCAATGCACATGCGAAGTGACTTGTCCTTCTTGGGGACCATGACAACATTGGCGAGCCACTCGGAGTGGTAAATCTCTCGGATGAACTCCGCTGCTAAGAGCCGAGCCACCTCCTCGCCAATAGCTTTCCTCTTCTGGACGGCGGACCGTCGAAGATGTTCTTTCACAGGTTTGAACTTCGGGTCGACTCGTAGACGGTGCTCAGCCAGCCCCCTAGGAACTCCAGGCATGTCAGAAGGCTTCCATGCAAAGACGTCCCAGTTCTCACGGAGGAACTGGATGAGCGCTTCTTCCTATTTGGAGTCGAGCGTCGTTGAGATGTGAGTCGGAGCAGCGTCGGGGTCGGTTGGGTGAATGTGAGCTGGCTTAGTTTCACCGGACGACTGAAAAGCAGATTCTGAAGCAGGCTTCTTGGCTCATAGCAATTCACTCGGATCAGCAGTCTTCTGGTACTCTTGTAGCTCAACAACTGCCATCTGAGCGTCAGCAATCTTCGATCCTTTCTGAAAACACTCCTCTGCTTTCTTCCGATTGCCGGTAACGGTGATCACACCTCTGGGGCCGGGCATCTTCAACTTGAGATACACGTAGCACGGTCGAGCCATGAAGCGTGCATAAGCTGGCCGGCCCAGAATAGCATGATAAGCACTTTGGAAGTCCACAACCTCAAATGTCAACTTTTCCTTGCGGTAATTCTTTGACTCACCGAAAACCACGTCGAGAGCAATCTGGCCGAGTGACTCGGCTTTCTTTCCAGGAATGACTCCATGGAAGCTCATGTTGCTGGCGCTGAGCCTGGACATCGGAATGCCCATCCCTTTCAATGTTTCAACATACAATATGTTCAGGCCGCTGCCACCATCCATCAGGACTTTGGTCAGTCGAGTGCCTTCGACAACTGGGTCGACCACCAAAGCTTGCCTCCCAGGGGTGGCAATGTGCGTAGGGTGATCGGACTGGTCGAATGTGATGGCAGTCTGAGACCACTTCAGATAACTGGGTGTCGCCGGAGCAACCATATTCACCTCACGGTTAATGACTTTCAGTCGACTTTTGCTTTCGACATCAGCAAAAATCATCAGGGTGGAATTGATTTGGGGGTATCCGTCGTCGCTATCTTCCTTGTCCTCAACTCTGTCTGACTCTTTTTCCTTATCTTTGGGCTGTTTGCCCTGAAACTGCTGGATCAGGAGCCGGCACTGTCGAGTGGTATGCTTTGGGTAAATAAAATTACCCTCTTCATCTTTCTTGGTGTGGATGTGACATGGCAGATCCAAAACATCATTTCCATCTTGATCCTTGACTTTCTTGGGCTTCCAGGGGCCTTTGGGTTTTCCCTTGAAATTTCCCTGGGTCACGGCCAGGGCCTCCCCAGGGGCGGCTGGCTCGGCCTTCCGCTTCTGCTTCCGACTGGAATTGCCTCCGGTTTCCTGGGCGACTCCTTTCTGCTTGCCGCTCCGGAGTCGATCTTCATCTTCTCCGTTAGCGTATTTGGTGGCAATTTCCATCATCTGATTCAGGGACATTTCTCCGGTCCGACCGAACTTCAGGTTCAACTCTCTGTTCTTGACGCCTTCTTAAAGGCACACACTGCTTGGTGATCCGGTACGTTCTCAACTGTGTGATGCAAAGTGATCCACCTCTGGATGTAATCCCTCAAAGTTTCACTCGGCTTCTGCACGCAAGACCGCAATTCTGTAAGGCCTGCGGGTCGCTTTCGTGTTCCCTCAAAGGTTGTGACAAACACTCGAGAGAGATCCTCCCAAGTGTAGATGCTGCTGGGTACTAACTGATTCAGCCACGCTCTGGCCGAGCCCTCTAACAGGAGAGGCAAATGCTTCATGGCCACCTCATCATTGCCACCGCCAATCTGTACAGCCACTCGGTAATCTTCGAGCCAAGTGTCAGGCTTAGACTCACCGGTGAACTTGCTGACTCTAGTCGCCAACCGAAAGTTGGGAGGAATCACTGCGGCCCTGATGGCTCGACTGAAACACTCTGGTCCTGAAACACGTACTCTGCTGCTGGCGGGCGCATCTCTGTTCTGGCCTTCCCGATGAGCCCTGTTCCTGTCAACCAAACCTTGAACGAGGATAGATCTCGCGTCAAAGCCTGGGTCCCTGGGGTCGACTGGAATCCTCTGCCCAACGCTATGAGGGCGCCTGTCATCTCGATGTCGAGGCGCATATGACCCACTCCTCGGGGGCGGGGTTGGCACTCGACGTTGATCATCACGATCGGATCGGTGATCATACTGCTCATTCCTTCTGTACTGATCATGCCGGTCACCACGTCCCTCACGCCTCGGGGGCGACCTCGGGCTGTGAGCCGACTGGACTGTATCTGTTGCAACGGATCGACTGTGGATCCTATTCCGCGACTGAGAAACAGCGGAATTCTGGTTTCCCGCCGCCCGGAGCAATGCTCTGATCTGCAACAAGCCCCTGCCAGCCTCCGACTGGGAGGGCTGAATCGATTCTGCTATACGGGCTGCGGCAGCCAAATTCTGAACTGGGGTTCGGTATACCTGCGTCGGCGGGAAGAGCTGGCGTCGACTAGACTCGGGAGCCCGCTGACGCGCTTGCTCGTCAAGTGCTCGCTGGAGGTTCTCCAGTCGAGTGCGCTCGGCCAAGTTAGCCAAGCGCACGTCCTCCAAGGCCCGGGCCTCGGGGGTCTCTCCGACGATAGGAGTGCGGAGTGCGTCCATGTTCCGGCGGCGAAGCTCCTCTCGCTGTAATGGCGTGAGAGGTTCGGGGAGATACTCATCGTGGGGATGCGACGGGTCGCCCCCACCCGCGCCTCCATCAGCGCGAGGGAAACCGGGAGGACTGTGCGTTCCATCGACCGCCAGAATCTCAGCCGCTGGGTCGCTGCTGTCGCACTCGGATGCGGTCTCCGCGGAGCCAGTCGACAGGTCGAACAGGCCGCAGAGGGATTCGTCGGGCTCGATTGCCGCGACTTGCGGGGCGGCCGACTAGCGAGCCACGGCATGCCTCACCCACCTCTGAAGTCTCGACTGACCGGAGCGCTTGCGCCGGTGGGAGACAGAGCGGGGAGGCGATACGGGGGCCGACCGATACTGGGTCGACGACTGCCGCAGGAGGACGCCACGAACGCATGCGCGGAAATGCGTCGCACCACGGACGGGGAGCGTGTCGATGTCGAGTGGCGCCTCCTGAAGCCAGGCGGAGTCGTCGGCGATGAACGTGAGCGTGCCGAGGCGGATCTCGCGGCCCTCCACCAAAACTCCGTACGAAACCATGATCAAAGGGATCGGAAAAATCGCAACTTCTCCAATCAGGCGCTAAGATTCCGCCCCACGGTGGGCGCCAACTGTCGTGGTTCTAACTCTGACAGTGATGTAGGGGGGTATGTATGGAGAGGCTAGATCTCAGCTATTGGGAAGTTGTAAACACACCAAGGTGTACGAGTTCAGGCCCTTCGCGGAGGAAGTAACAGCCCTACGTCTCGGTGCCCGGAGGCGGTCGATTGGATTACTGGCGTGTGAATAACAGAGGTGCGAACCCTTCATACTGAGGAGGGGGTGGCTTATATAGAGTTCGCCGGCCCTCTCCTGCCCTCAGTGATGCAGGGTTTAAGGTGCATTTAAGGTTGGGCGTTACTGATAACGCCCCTAATAAAGTGCTATAATGACCATAAAGACTACTTAATAGCCGACCGTTTGCCTGCGGAGTGACTTTAGGTCTCCTGGCAGTCGAGTGGTTGGCTTCATGGTCGAGTGATAGCTTCTTGGTCGAGTGTCTTGAACCTGTCGAGTGGGATACCTTCAAGTCGATTGTAAGGTGATTTCTTCTAGGGATGTCCTAGGGTAGGGCTCTTTGGACAGGTCCGTGCCCCTACCCTAGGTACATAGCTTCATCAGTGGCCCCGCAGTCTACATGGTTTGGACCAACACTCAGAGGAGCACTGACCCGGGGGGTTTAACATAAAGATGACCCTTGAGTCCGCGGAACCCAAGGGAAAAAAGTCTTAGGTGGCAAATGGTAAAACAAAGGTTGGGCCTTGCTGGAGGAGTTTTATTCAAGGCGAACTGTCAAGGGGTTCCCTGTGATAGCCTGGCTTAATAGGGATGATAGACTACTCATATCAATAAGGAATTCGTTCTTTTCCGGAAGCCCATTCGGACAGAACTCCAAAGTTAAGCGTGCTCAGCTTGGAGTAGTTTCAGGATGGGTGACCGATCGGGAAGTTGCTCCTGGGTGCGCACGAGTGAGGACAAAGTGTGCAGAAAAAACTAGTATTGATATGTGGGGCCAGTCTAGATCCCGCTAGGAGTAACGACCACCGGCGGGTGTGTCCGGGGCGTTACAAGTTGGTAATCAAAGCCTTCCCCGACTTAGGAGCTCCCTGCTTGATTGAATCGCTAGCGTTGTTGAGTCTAGAAAAATGTTTTGAGTCTTTTAGGATTATATATATCGGAGAGTAGGAATTCTTTTTACTCCTCAGTCCCTTCGTCGCTCTGATGAGGCCTCCTGACGTAGAGTTTTGACTCTTCTCTTCTCAAATTTCATGATTTTTTTTAGGATCACGCGGGTATCTTGGAACCGTTTGATGGTTTTGTGACGAGAACATTGTTCTTGGTGCCTCCTGACATTCAGGGGTTGTGGCAGTGTCCCGGGGAGTTGAGCTTTGAGGTGTTGTCGTCACAATTTTATCGTTGCAATTCTGGAATACCTGAGTTCGCCGACATCGAAAAATCTCTTTTATGCAGTTGTTGGTGAGATAACCTCGACGCCACCCAGTACTGGGGCGGGAGTTCGGGAGTATTGCCATAACTCGTTAACGGATGCTTTTCGAAGGCTTAGGTAAATGATTTCCGAAGGTTTCTTGGTTATGTGTTGAAGGATGGATACAGCTGGATGTAGGATTTGCTAGTTTTGGGTGAGATATTATGCTTCCCCTATATCCCCAACACCTGATTGCATAACCAGAAAGTTTCGGGAGTTTATAAGTGGGAATTCAAGTAGCTCCTAGGATATCTTTCCGACAGATGTATGATATGAAATTGGGATTCGACGTCTAGTGGTCCGCCTATCCATGGTTGGTTTAAAGTGGTCTCGTTGTGTCTTAAAGAGTCCTTGGCTATGCTGACTCGGGGACGCTTCGTATGTCATGTGCACTGCCTTATACATGATGGTGCTGTACGATCGAGCCCGTGTGGGCCCCACCACGAAAACTTCGGACGAAATCGCTATCATATGTCTGTTCCGGCTTATTTTGCACGCCAATCCTTTGTTTTATTTTGATTTGTGGTATTCGAGTTGCTTCGAAGTCAAATGTTGATTCCATACCTTTCCTAAGCGGTGTTCTCATATTTCTATGGGAATACTAATCCTTCATGATAATCGAGATTGTCATGTCAATCCTTCTCAACCTGTGTGTTTTCTCTTCAAGTGGATCCAATCTTGTCAACATTCGCAAGATCAACTCAAGTCTTCTCAACGTTGTTTGTTTCATCCGTCCCAAATTGCCTTTGTTTTTTCCCGCCCTCCCACCCTATTTCTTCGAGGACTCATATATCTTAATAAAGTATCCTTTTATTGATGAGAAGTCTATTTTTTTCTGTCACTGTTCTTATCCGGTGATTCTCATGAAGATGTTCTACTAGCTCATCATTATTCGTTCTTTTTTCTTCTCGAGTGAATTCAATTCAAGCTTTGTCGATCATATCTTTTCCTCGATTCAAATGGTTTCTCATGCCGGTGCACCTCATAATCATTCACCTATCTCTATTAAATTATTTCGGAGTGCTGAAGATATCTCAGAAGACTTGTCTTTTCATTCAAGATCTGTTCAACCTATTTCAAGGTTGTTACCTCATTCAAGATATTTTAATCCAACCGGCGCAATCTATCTTTTAAATCGTTCAGCGGTGTTTCTTTTGAGTGGGCCCTAACCCACAGGTCTTTTCCCAGGATCTTACCCGACTCTTCTAATTTTCTCGGAGCTATCCTAAATTCTTTTTAAAGTTTGACGTAAGAATGAATTATCATCAGTCATATGTATTTCTCCAAGATATTTCAAATTCTTTTCATTGTTGGCTCAACCTCTTCGCTTTTCATTATTCCAGAGTGCCTCAATAATTCATGGTGGTCCTTCTCATCGTCATTCTCGGATTTGAAGACCGAAGAAGAGTTTCTCTTAAATCTTGCTCCATTCTCTTCAAGATTCATGGGTCTGGCTTGATGCCATCCTTTCATAATTGTTTTTGATTGTGAGAATTCTTTTCATCTATCCGGAGAAATTCAGGAGTCTTTTCAGTTTCTGCCTCCGAAGGCCATCATTTCGGGATTATTCATTCCAGCTTTCAGCTATTGTTCCCTAAATCTTACCGGTGCATCATTCAATATTCTCTAATCAGCTCGTGATCTCTTCGTTTCAGTTGTATCTAAATCCCCTCAAGTATCCTCATTCGTTCTCTAATTCTTACCGGTGATTCATCCCTTTACTTCGTTCATTTCCAATTCTTACGGTGGTTCATTCAAGTTTTTCTCTTCCTTCGTTGTCATATCAATTTATTCGTTGTTTCAATCCTACCGGTGGTTCGTTGAAGACCTTCTCAAGTTTGCGCTATATCTATCTTAACCCTTTTTCTACAAGAATAAGTAGTATGCCAAATCCGTTGCTTGTCATCAAGCTACAGTGGTGAAGGATACGCATAACGTAATTCTTATTATTGTTTCATCCAAGGGATTAATTCCTTATTCCGGAGGTTCATCAAAATTCTTGATTTCTTTTGTTCATCTTTCTTTTCCGGAGTTCTAGGTCTTCAGCATTATCTCGTCGCGAAGCTCCATCTAAATCATCGCAAGGCTTCACATTGTGTTTTCAACTTCACTTTCCTTTCATTTGATCATTCTTTGTTACCGGAGTTCTTCATGGAGGCTCTACATGATGGTTCATTAAGGATTTAATTCCTTCTCGAAGCGTTCATCAAGATTCGTTTCAGAGGAGCTCGAGATTTCTTCATCTTGCAATCCAATGTGCAATTCTTCCATATCTCATCTTTTGAGGTGGTGTTATGTCATTCTTGATAATTTCCCTTCATGTTTCATGATTCACAAGTTATCAAGAATGAGGTATTTTAAATCCATCAATCTCTTCTGTGGATTTATCTTGTGTCATATTTCACCTAAAGCTTTCCCTAAGGATGTTGCCTATTGTGGTGTCTATAAATGACCCAAGTTCTTCATTTATCCTTCCGGTGAATAAGTTTCTTGTCTCCTTGCTCATATCATTCCAATCTATTGTTTCCATTAGTGGCAGAATTTCACCTCTTGATTTCGAGATGTTTTCCATAAGCCCACAACAAGCTTACTCTTTTCGTTGTTGGTTTTCCAACAACTTCGTTCGAACCTTCTCCTAAAGATGCTTTTTCAAGCTCATTTGAGGTAGAAGATGTTGTTTTCTTCTCCGTTCTTTTAATTCCATTCTTTTATTTTCTTCCGGAGGCTTTGTGATGTTGTTGCTATTTTCACCAATCATCTCGTTTGGTCAAAGATCATGGTCTTTTCGTGCTTATCCATTTAACCGGAGTGTCTTGTCCTTCATTCAAGTTCTCTCATCTTATCAAGTTTTTCCATCCCTTCTCAACTGGAGTGATGTCTGAAATTGTTCTTAGCCCTTGTGCCATTCTTTCAATAGTTCCGGAGGCAGTATGTTGTGATTTCATCAAGTATCTTCTCATCTTATCAAGTTCTCATTCAATTCCTTTTCTTTTCAGACGGAGTGCTGTCCAAATTATATCATTCTTAATCCTTCTCTATCTTGTTTTAACCAGAGTGGTTTCAATATATATCTTGCCCTTCAACCTCAAGGTTCTCATAATGTTCCTTGTTCCTCTTGTCTAACGGAGTGTTTGCAACTTTGTTCTTCTTCCTTGCATTCTTTCTTTCAATTTGTTAAACCTCGCAAGGTTCTTTGGTTTCACTCTTTTGTCAAGAACAACTTTGTTTTACCTCTTCCTCTTCCGTTTCTCTCCGGTGCCATCCTAGATCTCGGGACGAGATCCTCTCGTAGTGGTGGAGTGTTGTAACGCCCCGAGACCGTTGCGCCAGGTGTCTTCCAGTTATTCGATGTTGTTGCCTTGTCATTCGCTTGCGTGTTGCATCTTGTCATGTCATCATGTGCATTGCATTATCATGTTTTCAAACTTGCATCCGTCCCGGCCTCCTTATTCCTTCCATTGTCTGTTCTGAGTCCAGACACCCTTGCACGCGCCCGTGGCACGTCCGAAATATTATTTTATAAGTGACCAGAAAATGTTCTCGGATTGGGTTGAAAGTTGGCGTGTGGTCTTATTATAGTGTAAATAGACCGCCTGTCAAGTTTCATCGCATTCGGAGTTCGTTTGATAGCCCAACTGTTAAACTATAGCGGCATTATAGCCGGGCACACGTCAGACGTTTTTGGTCTCCGGAAACAGTCGCCGAGTCTCTCTCTCTTCTCTTCTCTGAGCCCAAAGCTTTCTGCACAGTCCACTATCAACCGCCAGGCCCCAAAACCCCTCCTTGCATGGTGCATTGACCCCCCTCACGTGCGCGTCCGAAAGTTGTCCCGAACCTGACCCGGACAGTCGTCACCGTTGGATTTGGATCATCCCCAAACATCTACAAAACATCACCGTTTTCTTATTTGGGATCCCTAGCCTATTTTTCCCGACCGTCCGATTTTGATCGGAGGGACAATAGCCCCTAATCTAACCCACTCACTATATAAACTAGACCAACCCTAGATCCTAGGCAGTTTGTCCCTTCCATCCATCCCATCCGCCGCCACTCTCCTTATTTTCAACGCCGGCCAATCCCCACTGTTTTCGATCGATCCATCCATCCAACTACATCTCCCATCGCCAGCCTCATCCGCATCCCCGCCTCCTCTTTCCTCAGTCTTCCCCGCAGCAAGCCGGCACCCGATCCAGGATGGATCGAGGCCACGGCCTCGCGCGCCTCTGCCTCGCCGGTGGTTGTCGGCCACTCAAACAGGAGCAGCAGTCCGGAGCCCCGCAGGTCATCGTCTCCCTCCTCCCATCTTCTTTTCCTCCCGCGTTCTCATGTTGCTTGTCTCTTATCTCTGTCTCTCTCCCGTGGTCAGGAGAACCCCGCCGCCAGAACGCACGGGAGCAGCATCCTGCCATCGCCCGCTCGCTCTGCTGCCTACTGGACTCGCCCGAGCGCTTGCGTTGACCCACCCACGCACCGCCCGGAGCTCCTCAATGCCGGCCGGATCTGTCGTCCTGGAGACCCGCCTCCCTGCCGCTCTCTCGTCCGGTTCCAGCCACCTCTGCAGTCGTTCTTCGCCACCAGGGAACCGTCGCCCCGCCAAGTCCCTCATCACCTGCTGTTGCCGTCGCCTTCCTCCAGCGTCGTCGGCCTCACCTGCTGCTGCCACTGTCTCCCCTGTTGAACGAACCAACACGACCCAACGAGGTCCCGCTCGATCCCCCCTGCGTTGACCGCGCTGACAGCTGCGTGGGCTGCCAGTTGCGCCAGATCCGGCCTGCCAAGCCCTTCCTCGACTGGGCCTCAGCCCGAAGTGGGCAGCCCCCGCCCCTGTTGCTAGTTGGGCCGGCCTCTGTTTTGGCCCATTCATGTTTTTTTCCAGATCTACGAATTTCCTAATTATTCCAGTAAAACAGTTTTGCAGAAAGCCCCCTAGACTTCATGCATATCATATCTTCCAAACCATGCATCGGAATTAAACAAACTTTATATGAAAGTTGCTTAGAATTTTATGTAGTTTCATAATATGCCACTCTCAATCATGTTTAAAATGTCTAAAATGATGTTTGCACATATTTTGCCTTTTACCTTGTTAAAATGTTTTATTTCATAACTAAACAACCGTAGCTCCAAACCTAACAAACTTTATATGTAAATGGGGTAGAAAAATGCCTAGTTTAACATGGTGGTTTTACTTTGCCTGTTTAAAAACTCTAAAATTGTGTTTAGGGCAGAACAGTACCAAACCAAAAATATGCATATGAGGTTTTACCGGACTTGTTGCTTGTTGTTTCCGGCCTCATTTAAACTTGCCTAGTTAGGTAGTTTTATTATGCTTCACCTCTTGCATGCTTAACAACATTTAATATTGTTGAGTACATAAACGAGATCGAACTAAATAATTGATTTGGTGTTCCGTCAATATGCATCCCGATGCATATTGTGCTCCACTTAACTTGTAGTGTTGTTTGTGCACTTTGCCATGCCATGCCTCATTAAACTGGACATGCATCATACTTGGTAGTGCATCATGCCATGTTTATATGATGGTTGTTTACTATGTTGTTTGCTTCTTTCCGGTGTTGCTTCTTCGAGTTAGTTCCAATAACGTGCGTTTGTGAGGATCCGTTCGACCACCTCCGTTTGTCTTCTTCATGGACTCGTTCTTCTTCCTTGCGGGATCTCAGGCAAGATGACCATACCCTCAAAATCACCTCTATCTTTGCTTGCTAGTTGCTCACTCTTTTGCTATGCCGCGATTCCTACCACTTGCTATATCATGCCTCCCATATTGCCATGTCAAGCCTCTAACCCACCTTGTCCTAGCAAACCGTTGTTTGGCTATGTTACCGCTTTGCTCAGCCCCTCTTATAGCGTTGTTAGTTGCAGGTGAAAATGGAGTTTGTTCCTTGTTGGAACATGGTTATTGTTGGGATATCACAATATCTCTTATTTACTTTAATGCACCTATATAGTTGGTAAAGGGTGGAAGGCTTGGCCTTATGCCTGGTGTTTTGTTCCACTCTTGCCGCCCTAGTTTCTGTCATACCGGTGTTATGTTCCTTGATTTTGCGTTCCTTACGCGGTTGGGTTATAATGGTAACCCCTTGACAGTTCGCCTTGAATAAAACTCCTCCAGCAAGGCCCAACCTTGGTTTTACCATTTGCCACCTAAGCCTTTTTCCCTTGGGTTCTGCAGACTCAAGGGTCATCTTTATTTTAAACCCCCGGGCCAGTGCTTCTCTAAGTGTTGGTCCAACCTGAGCGATGTCCGGCGCCCCCTGGGCAACCAGGGTCTATGCCAACCCGACGTCTTGCTCATCCGGTGTGCCCTGAAAACGAGATATGTGCAGCTCCTATCGGGATTTGTCGGCACATTCGGGCGGCTTTGCTGGTCTTGTTTTACCGTTGTCGAAATGTCTTGTAACCGGGATTCCGAGTCTGATCGGGTCGTCCTAGGAGAAGGAATATCCTTCGTTGACCGTGAGAGCTTGTGATGGGCTAAGTTGGGACACCCATGCAGGGTTTTGAACTTTTGAAAGTCGTGCCCGCGGTTATGGGCAGATGGGAATTTGTTAATGTCCGGTTGTAGAGAACTTGACACTTAACTAATTAAAATGCATCAACCACGTGTGTAGCCGTGATGGTCTCTTTCCGGCGGAGTCGGGGAAGTGAACACGGTTCTTGTGTTATGTTTGAACGTAATTAGTTTCAGGATCACTTCTTGATCACTTCTAGTTCACGACCGTCCTTTGCTTCTCTTCTCGCTCTCATTTGCGTAAGTTAGCCACCATATATGCTAGTGCTTGCTGCAGCTCCACCCCACTACCTTTTCCTACCCATAAGCTTAAATAGACTTGATCGCGAGGGTGTGAGATTGCTGAGTCCCCATGACTCATAGATTACATCCAAAACCAGCTTGCAGGTGCCGATGATACCGTGCAGGTGACGCAACCGAGCTCAAGGAGGAGCTCGTTGAAGATCGTGTTCGTGTGTTGTTTCGTTTCCTTTCGATTAGTAGTCAAGCCCAGTCGGGGTGATCGGGGATCTTTTGCATTAGGGGTTGTCTTTATTTATTTTGGTTCCGTAGTCGGACCTTGATTGTATTCTGGATGTTGTAATGCTATTTATATGTATTGTGTGAAGTGGCGATTGTAAGCTAACTCTTTATCCCTTTCTTATTCAGTACATTGGATGTGTAAATATTACCCCTCTTGCGACATGCCTACCATGCAGGGGTGTCCCAACTTAGCCCATCACAAGCTCTCACGGTCAACGAAGGATATTCCTTCTCCCAGGAAGACCCGATCAGACTCGGAATCCCGGTTACAAGACATTTCGACAATGGAAAAACAAGACTAGCAAAGCCTCCCGATGTGCCGACAAATCCCGATAGGAGTCGCACGTATCTCATTCTCAGGGCACACCGGATGAGACATCCTACGAGTAAAACCAAACCTCAAGTTGCCCCGAGGTGGCCCCGCAGTGTACTCGGTTCAGACCAACACTCAGAGGAACACTGGCCCGGGGGGTTTAAAATAAAGATGACCCTTGAGTCCGCAGAACCCAAGGGAAAAAAGGTTAGGTGGAAAATGGTAAAGCCAAGGTTGGGCCTTGCTGGAGGAGTTTTATTCAAGGCGAACTGTCAAGGGGTTCCCATAACACCCAACCACGCAAGGAACGCAAAAATCAAGGAACATAACACCGGTATGACGGAAACTAGGGCGGCAAGAGTGGAACAAAACACCAGGCATAAGGCCGAGCCTTCCACCCTTTACCAAGTATAATGATATCCCAACAATATCCATGTTCCAACATGGAACAAACTCCATCTCCACCTGCAACTAACAACGCTATAAGAAGGGCTGAGCAAAGCGGTAACATAGCCAAACAACGGTTTGCTAGGAAAGGTGGGTTAGAGGCTTGACATGGCAATATGGGAGGCATTATATGGCAAGTGGTAGGTATCGCGGCATAGCAAAAGAGCGAACAACTAGCAAGGAAAGATAGAAGTGATTTCGAGGGTATGGTCATCTTGCCTGCAAAGTTCTTCGAGTTGATGAAAGCTTGATCCTCGTAAGCGTACTCAACGGGTTCCTCGATCACGTAATCGTCTCCTGGCTCTACCCAAAGCAAGAACACAAGCAAAGGAAACAACAATCAACCATGGTGCAATGCGCAAGCAACATGATGCAAAACATGGCATGATATGCGGGATGTGATATGCAATGCATATGAGTGCACCGGAAGGAAAAGATTGATCAAGGCATCAACTTGGAAAACCAAGTGCGCCGCTGGAAAGATGAGTTGATTTCGGTTGAAATCGATATAAGGATCACCGGAATCGGATGCACGGTTTGCAAATGGCAAGCAAAACAAGAATGGCACAATTCTGCGATTAACAGCACGATGCCATCTAGAATGCAACAAACAACTAAGCTACTGCACTCCAACATAACAACAAAGCACATGGTAGTGATCTACTCAAGATTCTTGACAAAATATGAACAACGAGCTACAGCTAAATCACACCAGAGCAGGTTCAAACAAGTATGGCAAAAGTGCAAAAGATACCAGCTTCGTAGACTTAGTGAAAATACTAACATGCCATGAATTAACATCAGGAAGCAATGTTTAGATCAAGCAAACGACATGATGAACGATCATATCATAGCAAAAAAAGGCATGGCATGAATCTACTCAAAGCATAGAACATAAATCCCTTACTGACCATGAGCCAAAAAGGCACAGAAGATATAATGGCACCCATGTAAACATAGCAAATTTTGTTAACAGATTCAGACTTGGCAGAAAACTGAGCATGGCATAAACAAAGTTATGAAGGCCTCTTTGCGAGCTCGATTCACTCACCACAAGGCATTGCATGACCATATAAGCATATAAATAGCAAGAATACAAGTTCAAGAAGCTAACCATGGCAATATCAAGTTTATAGCATGCTTGGATCAACTACAACAACCATTGCAAAATTGATTAACATGTAAACAATCTGCCAGAACATTTTATAGCAAAAGTAGAGCAAGATTAAGTCATGCTAGGGCACTCCATAAATGCAAACATGGGCATGTTTGGATAGAGCATAACCATATGTCCAAATCATCCTTACTGAAGTAACTCACAAGAAGCATGGATCTCACTGTACCAACATGGATACATGGCATAAAAATAACATCAGAGCAAGGACATAACAAAATCCTGAGATCCTGAAATCAACAATAACACGAAGGATACTTTGCATGCTTGTGCTAGTCACCACAAAGATCAAAAAAATAAATGGGATACACCCCTGTAAAGATGGCATGGCATAGATCAAAATACATGTAGAGCTCATGCCCATATGCAGCACACAACAAATGTAGCAAAAATGACAAATGCTCATAATCTGATAAGAATCAGCACCTAACAATTTATAGCACTCTTGCATCAGAGATTTTGGCATCAAGATGGACTCGAACAAGCATGCCACAATGGAACAAAATGAAGAGCACATCATCATGAACATTTTGATATATCATCCATCCGAAACGGATCTACGGATGAGGAGTTATGGCATGTTGAACAGGGCACCAGAATGCAAAATCTCAGGGACTTAGGATATTTTCGGGGTCAACCTTAGGGTTTCCAGATCTGGATCTGGGGCGGCACGGTTCTCGATGTTCGTCGGAGTTCGTCCTCGCGGTGGCCGAAGCACCTGAGGGCAGAGAGAGAGCACGGGTGAGGGAGGATGAGAGGAAGGAGAAGGAGGGTAGGGCCGGACGACGCGGCTCACCGGGCGGCGATGCACGGTGCGGGGCGCCACCGGGGCTGGGCGGCGCACGACTCACGGCCGGAGCGGCGGCGGGATGCTCCGCGGTGGCGCGGGCGGAGCACGGGCGGCGGGGAGGCGGAAGGACAGCGCGGGGGTGGCGCTGCACGATGCGGGCCGCGGGGGCCCCGCACGGGCCGAGCGGGCCGGCGGCGGTGGGCGGCGCTGCGGTGCCACGTGGCACGCTCGGATTCGATGGGCGGCGGGGCGGACGTGTCCGGCCGTCGCGGACGCGTCCGGTGGCGGCGGGGAAGGTTAGAACCAGGGTTTCACCCGAAATTTGGAGAGGGTTGCACATATTTATACCTAGAAGGAGGTGGGAGTGTCCAAATGACGTGTAGTTTTCAACCACGCGACCGTGATCCGATGGCGGAGGACATGAGATAGGTTTGGATGGGTTATTGGGCCACCTTGGAGGTGTGTTGAGCTGCAACACACACGAGGCCTTTACGGTTCCCCGGTTAACCGTTGGAGTATCAAACGGACTCCAAATGGCACGAAATTTGACAGGCGGTCTACCGGTGGTGTACCAAGGCCGCTTGGCAAATCTCAGTCCATTCCGAGAAATTTAACACCCGCTCACAAAAAGAGGCAAAAGGGGGCGTCGGAGGACGTGGGAGTGTCGGATTGCAAAACGGACAACGGGGAAAATGCTCGGATGCATGAGACGAACACGTATGCAAAAGCGATGCACATGATGACATGATATGAGATGCATGACATGAACAAAATGCAAAACGAAGACAAAACCCAACCACGAGGGAATCTCATAACTTAAAGCCGACAATGGCAAGAGTCGGAGTACAAATATGGCAAGTTACATCCGGGGTGTTACAACACTCCACCACTACGAAAGGATCTCGTCTCGAGATCTAGGACTGAAAGAACTCCGGATATTCAGAACGGAGGTGATCCTCACGTTCCCAGGTGGCTTCTCGGTCAGAATGATGTGACCACTTCACTTTCAGGAATTTAATAGACTTGTTGCGAGTCTTGCGCTTGGTTTCTTCAAGAATAGCAATAGGATGCTCATGATAAGACAGGTCTTCTTGGAGATCAATCTCTTCGAAGTTGATGGTGCGGTCAGGAGTCTTAAAGCACTTGCGAAGCTGAGACACGTGAAACACGTTGTGCACATTTGCGAAGTTGGATGGAAACTCAAGTTGATAGGCGAGGTCGCCTCTTTTGCCAATGATCTTGAAAGGACCCACGTATCTAGGGGCAAGCTTCCCTTTGATACCGAAGCGACGAGTACCTTTCATTGGAGAGACGCGGAGGTAGACATGGTTTCCGATCTCAAAAGCCAAGTCACGATACTTGCTATCATAGTAACTCTTCTGGAGCGATTGCGCGGCTTTGAGATTTTCACGGATGACTTTACACATTTCTTCAGCTTGTGTGATTAAGTCATTGCCAAGAAGTTGGCGTTCACCAGTCTCTGACCAATTAAGAGGAGTACATCACTTTCTGCCATAGAGAATCTCGAATGGGGCCTTGCCCGAACTCGCTTGGAAGCTGTTGTTGTAGGAGAACTCGGCATATGGAAGACAATCTTCCCATTTCATACCGAAAGAAATGACACAAGCCCTGAGCATAACTTCAAGAATTTGATTGACTCGCTCAACTTGGCCACTAGTTTGAGGATGGAAGGCTGTGCTAAAGCGAATGTTGGTGCCCATGGCCTTCTAGAAGGAGTCCCAGAACTTAGAAGTGAAAATGCTTCCACGATCTGAAGATATCAACTGCGGAATGCCGTGCAAGGAGACAATCCTGGAGGTATATAGCTCTGCCAGCTGAGCTGTTGTGATAGATTCTTTGATAGGAAGAAAATGAGCCACTTTAGTAAGCTTGTCGATGACAACAAAGATAGCATCATTTCCACACTTGGACTTGGGAAATCCAGTCACGAAGTCCATCTCAATATGGTCAAACTTCCATTCTGGAATAGCAAGAGGTTGGAGGAGACCAGCTGGTCGTTGGTGTTCTGCTTTCACTCTTCTGCAGAGATCACATTCATTCACGAACTGAGCAATTTCTCGCTTCATTCGAGTCCACCAATACGATTGCTTGAGGTCATGGTACATCTTTGTACTTCCAGGATGAATGGATAGAAGGGAATTGTGCGCCTCGTTCATAATGACTTTACGTAGATCACCCTTAGGAACCACAATTCGATCCTCGAAGAATAGAGTATCCTTGTCATCAAGGCGATAGCACTTGTATTTGGGTTGGCTCTTGGCGATCCCATTTTTCACCTTCTTTACCATGGCATCAAGAAGTTGTGCCTCACGAATTTGATCTTCCAAAGTAGGAGAGACTTGTATGTTGGCAAGAAAGCCTTGAGGAACAACTTGGAGATTTAGTTTGCGGAAAGCTTCACAAAGGTCCGGTTGGAAGGGCTTGAGAATTAAGTTGTTGCAGTAAGCCTTCCTTCTCAAAGCGTCTACAATGACATTGGCCTTGCCTGGAGTATATTCAATACTCGGATTGTACTCTTGAATCATTTCGACCCAACGAGTCTGCCTGAGGTTGAGGTTGGGCTGAGTGAAGATGTACTTGAGGCTCTTATGATCAGTGAAGATGTCCACTTTCCTTCCCAACAAGAGATGTCTCCATGTTAAAAGAGCATGGAAAACTACCGCCAGCTTGAGGTCATGAGTGGGGTAGTTCTTTTCGTTGGGCTTCAACTGGCGAGAGGTATAAGCCACAACTTTCTTCTCTTGCATTAAGAAAGCACCGAGACCTTGCAGGGAGGCATCATAGAAAACTTCGAATGGTTTGGATTCATCGGGAGGAGTCAAAACAGGAGCTGTGATTAACTTCTCTTTGAGGGTGTTGAAAGCCACATCACATTCAGGCGTCCAGACATACTTCACATGCTTCTGGATGAGGTTGGAAAGAGGCTTTGCAATCTTAGAGAGATTCTCAACGAATCTTCGACAATAGCTTGCAAGTCCAAGAAAGCTGCAGAGCTGCTTGACATTCTGAGGCAGTTCCCAATTCACAATTGCAGACACCTTCTCAAGATTAACAGCAATGCCCTTGGCGGAGATGATATGTCCAAGGTATAGAACCTCATCGAGCCAAAACTCACACTTTGAAAACTTCACATAGAATTGATGTTCTCCGAGTTTGTCTAGCACCAATCTCAAATGCTTGGCATGATCCTCCTTGTTCTTGAAAAAGACCAAGATGTCATTGAGATACACCAAGGCGAAATCATTTGTGTAAGGGTTGAAGATGAAGTTCATCATGCGAGAGAACGTTGGAGGAGCGTTGACAAGGCCGAAAGACATGACAGTATATTCATAAGAACCATAGCTTGTTCTGAATGCTGTCTTGGGGATATCTTGTTCACGAATGCGAATCTGATGATAACCCATATGGAGGTCAAGCTTGGAGAATACTTGGGCACCCTTGAGTTGCTCGAAAAGCTCATTGATGTTGGGAAGTGGGTACTTTCTCTTTATTGTTTTTTTGTTCAATGGACGGTAGTCAACGCAGAGTCGTTCCGTGCCATCCTTCTTCTTGACAAAAAGAACACCACAACCCCATGTAGAAGAACTCGGTCGGATCAGACCCATACGCTCTTGTTCATCGATTTTTTTCTTCAGCTCCTTCAACTCTTCTGGTCCAAGCTTGTAAGGACGTTTGCAAACAGGTTCCGTGCCAGGCTCAAGATCGATGACGAATTCAACTGGCCGGTGAGGAGGCATTCCTGGAAGCTCTTCTGGAAAGACGTCTTGATATTCACAAACGACTGGAATCTAAGAGATGGCATTCAACTCGCCCTTCTCATTGAGAGAAAACAGCCGAATGGTTTCATCACGAGCAGCATAGATGATCACATCCTCAGACGAGTGTGTCAATTTAATCTGCCTGGCAGCACAATCAAGCTGAGCCTTGTGCTTAGAAAGCCATTCCATGCCGAGAATTAGATCAATATTAGAGTCGCCAAGAACAATTGGAGAGGACAAAAACTTATAGTCTCCAAACTAGACAAAGACATCGAGAGCAACCAAACTAGAAGTCATAAGCTTTCCTGGAGAAACAACTTGCATGACTTTGGACAAAACCTATGTGTCAACATTGTGCTCCGATGCAAATGGGAATGACATGAAAGAATGTGATGCACCAGTATCAAACAATACTTTCGCAGGAAAAGAGTTAACTGGAAGGTTACCCATGATCACTTCTGAAGAGTCCTCTGCCTGAGTTGCGTTCATCATGTTGACCTTAGCATGCTTGGAATTATGCTTGACCACTGCATTGCTGGCAGATCTCACAGGAGGAGGAGGTGGAAGGCGCCTTTGGTTGAAGCATTTGTTTGCATAGTGCCCTTTCTGCTTACACTTGTTGCAAGTAACCTCTGAGAGCGGACGATGATAAGGAGCACTTGACCTTGGAGCATGAAACTGCGCTTTGTTTTGATAGCCTGGGTTGGGGGGGGGGGGAAGATCCATTGCCACCTTTACTCTTCTGCTGGTAAGGCTGACGGAACGGAGGAGGAGGAGGCAACCAGAACTTCTGCTGCTTAGCTGCCACTTGAGTTAGAGAAGAAGATGGAGCTGCATCCCTGACTCTCTTCTTAGATGCATCACACTTGAGCTGAGCGGCTTCTTGCTTTAGTTCCATGTTGTAGAATTCATCATACTTGGTCGGCTCAAAAAGCACGAGAGCTAAATGCGGATCTTCTCTGAGGCCACCTCTGAATTGATAAATCATGCTCTTCTCATCAGGGACGTCTTGTTTAGCGAAGCGAGCGAGCCTCTGAAACAGGATGTTGTATTGGTAAACAGACATGCTGCCTTGCTTGAGATTGCGGAACTCCTCGCGCTTACTCTCAGCAACACTTTGTGGAATGTGGTGAGCTTTGATGTCTCAGCGGAAATCATCCTAGGTAATCACATGACCTCCTCTGGAATCTTTGTATTGTTGATACCACTCAGCAGCTTGGTCTTTGAGTTGGAACGAAGCAAACTTGACAAAGTCCTCAGGCCTGACATTGCTACACTCAAAATGTTTGCAGATATCCACGAGCCAATCGTCAGCGTCTGTGGCCTCGACACAGTTACTAAAGGACTTCAGCTAGTTTGCGAGGAACTGATTGAGGGTAGCAAACTGAGCTTGATTGTTGCCTTGGCCTTGATTTCCTTGGTTGCACTCTTGCAAGAGTTGCAAAAGCATCTGAGTGTTGGTGTTGGTGGCGGCCATGACAGCTTGCCATGCCTCCGGAGGTGGAGGTGGTGGCGGAGGTTCCGGATTCTGACGCGTTGGAGGAGCCATCCTGAAGAGGTTGACATCTGTTAGCATCTTGAAAGACATATATTCAAGCTGAATCAATGGATCGAAATTGCAACATATAGCCTTAACATTCGAACAAGAATGAACAAATGAATTCCAAAGTAAATCATCACACTTCCATAAGGTTGAGAAGCCACTTAGATAAATGTAGAAGAATAAAGCAACAAGGTATGGATATGAACAAATAATTGGTAAGGGTTACCCAATCTCAAACCAAATATCTACGGGAAGAAATACTAGAGCTACATGAATTCCCACCTATAAAACTCCCGAAACTTTTTGGTTATGCAATCAGGTGTTGGGGATACAGGGGAAGCATAATATCTCACCCAAAACTAGCAAATCCTACATCCAGCTGTATCCATCCTTCAACACATAACCAAGAAACCTTCGGAAATCATTTACCTCAAGCTTCAAAAAGCATCCGTTATACGAGTTATGGCAATACTCCTGAACTCCCGCCCCAGTACTGGGTGGCGTCGAGGTTATCTCACCAACAACTACATAAAGGAGATTTTCGATGTCGGCGAACTCAGGTATTCTAGAACTGCAACGATAAAATTGTGACGAAACACCTCGGAGCTCAACTCCCCGGGACACTGCCACAACCCCTAAATGTCAGGAGGCACCAAGAACAATGTTCTCATCACAAAACCATCGGAACAGTTCCAAGATACCCGCGTGATCCTAAAAAATTGTGAAATTTGAGGAGAGAAGAGTCAAAACTCTATGTCAGGAGGCCTCACCAGAGCGACGAAGGACTGAGGAGTAAAAAGAATCCTACTCTCCGATATATATAATCCTAAGACTCAAAACATTTTGTTCTAGACTCACCAACGTCAGCGATTCGATCAAGTAGGGGGCTCCTAAGTCGGGGAAGGCTCTGATACCAACTTGTAACACCCACGATGCGGCTATATCTCCCACGTGTCGAAACATGACTTAGAGGCATAATCGCATGGTAGGCATGAAGAGGGGTAATCTTTACACATCCCATGTACTAAATAAGAAAGGGATAAAGAGTTGGCTTACAATCGCCACTTCACACAATACATAAAAATATCATACATCATCTAGAATACGATCAAGGTCCGATGACGGTACCAAAATAAAGAAAGACAACCCCAAATGCTAGATCCCCGATCGCCCCAACTGGGCTCCTCTACTGATCAACCGGAAAAGACACATAGTAACGGCCCGAATCCTCGTCGAACTCCCACTTTAGTTCGGTAGCGTCCCCTGCACTGGCATCGTCAGCACATGCATCTGTTTGGAAGTATCTGTTAGCCACGTGGACTCAGCAATATCACACCCTCGCAATCAAGACTATTAAAGCTTAAAGGTAGGAAAGGAGTAGTGAGGTGGAGCTGCAGCAAGCACTAGCATATATGGTGGCTAACTTACGCAAATGAGAGCGAGAAGAGAAGCAAAGCACGGTCGAGAAGCTGTAACGATCAAGAAGTGATCCTGAAACTACTTACGTTCAAGCATAACACGAGACCGTGTTCTCTTCCCGGACTCCGCCGAAAAGAGACCATCACGGCTACACACGTTGTTGATTCATTTTAATTAAGTTTAGTTCAAGTTCTCTACAACCGGACATTAACAAATTCCCATCTACCCATAACCGCGGGCACGGCTTTCGAAAGTTCAAAACCCTGCAGGGGTGTCCCAACTTAGCCCATCACAAGCTCTCATGGTCAACGAAGGATATTCCTTCTCCCAGGAAGACCCGATCAGACTCGGAATCCCGGTTACAAGACATTTCGACAATGGTAAAACAAGACCAGCAAAGCCTCCCGATGTGCCGACAAATCCTGATAGGAGTCGCACGTATCTCGTTCTCAGGGCACACCGGATGAGACATCCTACGAGTAAAACCAAACCTCAAGTTGCCCCGAGGTGGCCCCGCAGTCTACTCGGTTCAGACTAACACTCAGAGGAGCACTGGCCCGGGGGGTTTAAAATAAAGATGACCCTTGAGTCCGCAGAACCCAAGGGAAAAAAGGCTTAGGTGGCAAATGGTAAAGCCAAGGTTGGGCCTTGCTGGAGGAGTTTTATTCAAGGTGAACTGTCAAGGGGTTCCCATAACACCCAACCGCGTAAGGAACGCAAAAATCAAGGAACATAACACCGGTATGATGGAAACTAGGGCAGCAAGAGTGGAACAAAACACCAGGCATAAGGCCGAGCCTTCCACCCTTTACCAAGTATAATGACATCCCAACAATATCCATGTTCCAACATGGAACAAACTCCATCTCCACCTGCAACTAACAACGCTATAAGAAGGGCTGAGCAAAGCGGTAACATAGCCAAACAACGGTTTGCTAGGAAAGGTGGGTTAGAGGCTTGACATGGCAATATGGGAGGCATGATATGGCAAGTGGTAGGTATCGCGACATAGCAAAAGAGCGAACAACTAGCAAGCAAAGATAGACGTGATTTCGAGGGTATGGTCATCTTGCTTGCAAAGTTCTCCGAGTTGACGAAAGCTTGATCCTCGTAAGCGTACTCAATGGGTTCCTCGATCACATAATCGTCTCTCGGCTCTACCCAAAGCAAGAACACAAGCAAAGGAAACAGCAATCAACCACGGTGCAATGCGCAAGCAACATGATGCAAAACATGGCATGATATGCGGGATGTGATATGCAATGCATATGCGTGCACCGGAAGGAAAAGATTGATCAAGGCATCAACTTGGCAAACCAAGTGCGCTGCTGGAAAGATGAGTTGATTTCGGTCGAAATCGATATAAAGATCACCGGAATCGGATGCACGGTTTGCAAATGGCAAGCAAAACAAGAATGGCACAATTCTGCTATTAACAGCATGATGCCATCTAGAATGCAACAAGAAACTAAGCTACTGCACTCCAACATAACAACAAAGCACATGGTAGTGATCTACTCAAGATGCTTGACAAAATATGAACACTGAGCTACGGCTAAATCACACCAGAGCAGGTTCAAACAAGCATGGCAAAAGTGCAAAAGATATCAGCTTCACAGACTTTGTGAAAATACAGCATGGGAGGAATTAACATCAGGAAGCAATGTTTAGAGCAAGCAAACAACATGATGCAGGATCAGATCATAGCAAACAAAGGCATGGCATGAATCTATTCAAAGCATAGAATAAAAATCCCTTACTGACCATGAGCCAAAAAGGCACAGAAGATATTATGGCACCCATGTAAACATAGCAAGTTTCGTTAACAGATTCAGACTTAGCAGAAAACTGAGCATGGCATAAACAGAGTTATGAAGGCCTCTTTGCGAGCTCGATTCACTCACCACAAGGCATTGCATGACCAGATAAGCATAGCAATAGCAAGAATACATGTTCAAGAAGCTAACCATGGCAATATCAAGTTTATAGCATGCTTGGATCAACTACAACAACCATGGCAAAATTGATTAACATGTAAACAATCTGCCAGGAAAATTTTATAGCAAAAGTAGAGCAAGATTGGGTCATTCTAGGTCACTCCACAAATGCAAACAGGGGCATGGATGGATAGAGCATAACCATATGTCCAAATCATCCTTACTGAAGCAACTCATAAGAAGCATGGATCTCACTGTGCCAACATGGATACATGGCATAAAAATAACATCATAGCAAGGACTTAGCAAAATCCTGAGATCCTGAAATCAACAATAACACGAAGGGTACTTTGCATGCTTGTGCTAGTCACCAAAAATATCACAAAAATACATGGCATACACCCCTGTAAAGATGGCATGACATAGATCAAAATACATGTAGAGCTCATGCCCATATGCAGCACACAACAAATGTAGCAAAAATGACAAATGCTCATAATCTGATAAGAATCAGCACCTAACAATTTATAGCACTCTTGCATCAGAGATTTTGGCATCAAGTTGGCTTCAAACAAGCATGCCACAATGGAACAAAATGAATAGCACATCATGATGAACATTTTGGTATATCATGCATGCAAAACGGAACTACGGATGAGGAGTTATGGCATGTTGAACAGGGCTTCAGAATGCAAAATCTCAGGGACTTAGGATATTTTCAGGGTCAACCTTAGGGTTTCTAGATCTGGATCTGGGGCGGCATGGTTCCCAATGTTCGCCGGAGTTCGTCCTCGCGGTGGTCGGAGCACTTGAGGGCAGAGAGAGAGCACGGGTGAGGGAGGATGAGAGGAAGGAGAAGGAGGGCAGGGCTGGATGGCGCGGCTCACCGGGCGGCGATGCACGGCGCGGGGTGTCGCCGGGGCTGGGCGGCACGCGGCTCGCGGCCGGAGCGGCGGCGGGATGCTCCGCGGCGGCGCTGGCGGAGCACGGGCGGCAGGGAGGCGGAAGGACGGCACGGGGGCGGCGCTGCGCGGTGCGAGCTGCGGGGGCCCCGCACGGGCCGAGCAGGCCGGCGGCGGTGGGCGGCGCTGCGGTGCCACGTGGCGCGCTGGGATTCGACGGGCGGCGGCAGCGGACGTGTCCGGCCGTCGCGGACGCGTCCGGTGGCAACGGGGAAGGCTAGAACTATGGTTTCGCCTGAAATTTGGAGAGGGTTGCACATATTTATACCTAGAAGGAGGTGGGAGTGTCCAAATGAGGTGTAGTTTTCAACCACGCGGTCATGATCCGACGGCGGAGGTCATGAGATAGGTTTGGATGGGTTATTGGGCCACCTTGGAGGTGTGTTGGTCTGCAACACACACGAGGCCTTTACGGTTCCCCGGTTAACCGTTGGAGTATCAAACATACTCCAAATGGCACGAAATTTGACAGGCGGTCTACCGGTGGTGTATCAAGGCCGCTTGGCAAATCTCGGTCCATTCCGAGAAGGTTTTATCACCCGCTCACGAAAAGAGGCAAAAGGGGGCGCCGGAGGACGTAGGAGTGTCGGATTGCAAAACGGACAACGCGGAAAATGCTCGGATGCATGAGACGAACACGTATGCAAAAGCGATGCACATGATGACATGATATGAGATGCATGACATGAACAAAATGCAAAACAAAGACAAATCCCAACCACGAGGGAATCTCATAACTTAAAGATGAAAATGGCAAGAGTCGGAGTACAAATATGGCAAGTTACATCCGGGGTGTTACAACTACCCCTTCCATTGATACAATACATATGTAGTGTACTTCCTTGCTTGTGAGTACTTTGGGTGAGTACTCACGATTGCTTTGCTTCCCCCCTTTTCCCCCTTCTATACCCGGTTGTTGCAACCAGATGCTGGAGCCCAGGAGCCAGACGCCATCGTCGACAATGTCTCCTACTACACCGGAGGTGCCTACTAGTACGTGCAGGCCGACAACGACGACTAGGAGTAGTTTAGGAGGATCCCAGGCAGGAGGCCTGCGCCTCTTTCGATTTGTATCCCAGTTTATGCTAGCCATCTTATGGCAACTTGTTTAAGTTATGTTTGTACTTAGATATTGTTGCTTCCGCTAACTCGTCTATGATCGAGCACTTGTATTCGAGCCCTCGAGGCCCCTGGATTGTATTATGATGCTTGTATGACTTATTTTATTTTTAGAGTTGTGTTGTGATATCTTCCCGTGAGTCCCTGATGTCTACTACACAACCTTTTTCTTGTAGACATTGTTGGGCCTCCAAGTGCAGAGGTTTGTAGGACAGTAGCAAATTTCCCTCAAGTGGATGACCTAAGGTTTATCAATCCGTAGGAGGCGTAGGATGAAGATGGTCTCTCTCAAGCAACCTTGCAACCAAATAACAAAGAGTCTCTTGTGTCCCCAACACACCCAATACAATGGTAAATTGTATAGATGCACTAGTTCGGCGAAGAGATGGTGATACAAGTGGTATATGGATGATAGATATGGGTATTTGTAATATGAAAATATAAAAACAGCAAGGTAACTAATGATAAAAGTGAGCACAAACGGTATTGCAATGCTAGGAAACAAGGCCTAGGGTTCATACTTTCACTTGGGGGCTACATTATTCAGATTGAGATTATATCAAATATGCAAGTCCCATGTCACTGCCAGCATGCACCATGGCACTTGGGGGCTAATGCAAAGTCATTTTTTACTAGGCCTTATTATTGAAGACCCGACTCATCACATCATAATGAGCCGGCCCTTGGGGGCTACCAACTGCTCCTGTCAAAAATTCAAAATACACAAGCCTCAGTCCATTATATTGAAGGATCAACTTCTCAGTTGATAAAGCATAAGGCTCTTAATCTTGTGGATGTGGGTTCAAGCCCCATGATGGGGGTTACATCATATGATATTATTTTCAATGAAGTATATATAAAGTCCCAGCTCAGTATTATCTTACTAAGCCGGTCCTTGGGGGCTACACGTTGCTGCTAAAGTTTACATGATCATATTTACAAAGTCCCTGCTCATTATTGCGTAATGACCCGGCCCTTGGGGGCTACACTGGTTGAAATTTTTATGAGCATAAGGCAATTACAAGTCCCAGGTTGTTGCAAGGATGACAACCCGACACTTGGGGGCTACAGGTAATATGCATATAAAGGAAGAACATCTTCAAATTTTCAGTTTTGGGCAAATCAGGAAGATTAATTGTGTGACCCGGCGTTGGCAAACAATAATAACCGGGAGTCTATAAACGGTCATGACCCGGGATCATCCGTTTTTATAACCCGGCAATTTTGGCAATGATAAACCGGCAAGTTCTACATTTTCAAACCGGCTGAATATCAGTTGAATATTTGAAGACCAATATTTTTATCAAATCAGAGCATTGAAGGCCGATTCAAATGGATTCTTTATTTACAAAATATCTTCTGCAAGTAAATTGATTATGAAGCTGGTCTATTGACTCAAAAAAATTTTAGAAGGAAGAAATGACAAGGACCTAAGGATGATCAAGTGCCGGTTTATAAGAATATTTAACCTGGAGCACAACCCGCCAAATTTATTCTTGTGTTTATGTTGCAGATCAGTTTAACATGGATAAATCCAAATTAAACTGGGGGCTAATGTCGGGGATATACCCCGCGGTGTAACCCGGCTGGAAGTATGACCCGACCGGACTTGGCGCTTCATCATAACCCACCGGAAGACTGGCGACTTATGGGTTTGGCGGTTCACTGGTCCGACGATTCACGAGCCTGGCGACTCACGGATGGCCCCGAAGACGGGTCAGATAAAGGACCAAGCCCAAGGCCCAGTAGGCCGGTTCGTATAACGGTGGGCCGGTTTAAGAGGAAAGGCATAAGGAATATTCTCTCCTACAAAGGAAGCAAGACTAGGACTCTGCTTGTAATAGAGTAATCCTAATCCTACTAGGACTAATCATGTAACCCGCCCCTTCAACATATATAAGGAGGGGCAGGGCTCCCCAAAAAGGGGGCAACAAGAAACAATCTGTAGGGCTAGACACAAAGGGGGGGCCGGCTTATGCGGCGGTGTTGGGTAACGTAGCAGAATTTTAAAATTTTCTACGCATCACCAAGATCAATCTATGGAGTCATCTAGCAACGAGGGAGAGAGGAGTGCATCTACATACCCTTGTAGATCACGAGCGGAAGCGTTCAAGAGAACGGGGTTGATGGAGTCGTACTCGACGTGATTCAAATCACCGATGACCTAGTGCCGAACGGACGGCACCTCCGCGTTCAACACACGTACGGTTGGGAGACATCTCCTCCTTCTTGATCCAGCAAGGGGGGGGGAGAGGTTGATGAAGATCCAGCAGCACGACGGTGTGGTGGTGGAAGCAACGGTGATCTCGGCAGGGCTTCGCCAAGCGCTGGGAGACGGAGGAGTGTCACGGGAGGGAGAGGGAGAGGCCAGGGGCTTGGGTGCGGCTGCCCTCCCTCCCTCCCACTATATATAGGGTGCCTAGGGGGGGCGGCGGCCCTAGGAGATCCAATCTCCTAGGGGGGCGGCGGCCAAGGGGTGCCTTGCCCCCCAAGGCAAGGGTGGCGCCCCCACCCCTAGGGTTTCCAACCCTAGGCGCAGGGGGAGGCCCAAGGGGGGGGGCGCACCAGCCCACTAGGGGCTGGTTCCCCTCCCACTTCAGCCCATGGGCCCTCCAGGATAGGTGGCCCCACCCGGTGGACCCCCGGGACCCTTCCGATGGTCCCGGTACAATACCGGTGACCCCGAAACCTTCCCGATGGCCGAAACTGGACTTCCTATATATAAATCTTTACCTCCGGACCATTCCGGAACTCCTCGTGACATCCGGGATCTCATCCGAGACTCCGAAAAACTTTCGGGTTACCGTGTGCTAATATCTCTACAACCCTAGCGTCATCGAACCTTAAGTGTGTAGACCCTACGGGTTCGGGAGACATGCAGACATGACCGAGAAGCCTCTCTAGTCAATAACCAATAGCGGGATCTGGATACCCATGTTGGCTCCCACATGCTCCACGATGATCTCATCGGATGAACCACGATGTCGAGGATTCAATCAATCCGTATACAATTCCCTTTGTCAATCGGTACGTTACTTGTCCGAGACTCGATCGTCGGTATCCCAATACCTTGCTCAGTCTCGTTACCGGCAAGTCACTTTACTCGTACCGTAATGCATGATCCTGTGATCAACCACTTGATCACATTGAGCTCATTATGATGATGCATTACTGAGTGGGCCCAGAGATACCTCTCCATCATACGGAGTGACAAATCCCAGTCTCGACTCGTGCCAACCCAACAGACACTTTCAGAGATACCTGTAATGTACCTTTATAGTCACCTAGTTACGTTGTGACGTTTGGCACACCCAAGGCACTCCTACGGTATCCGGGAGTTGCACAATCTCATGGTCTAAGGAAATGATACTTGACATTTAGAAAAGCTACAGCAAACGAACTACACGATCTTTGAGCTAAGCTTAGGATTGGGTCTTGTCCATCACATCATTCTCCTAATGATGTGATCCCGTTATCAATGACATCTAATGTCCATAGTCAGGAAACCATGACTATCCTTTGATCAATGAGCTAGTCAACTAGAGGCTCACTAGGGACGTGTTGTGGTCTATGTATTCACACATGTATTACGATTTCCGGATAACACAATTATAGCATGAACAATAGACAATTATCATGAACAAAGAAATATAATAATAACCATTTTATTATTGCCTCTAGGGCATATTTCCAATAGGCGGCTCTCTCATGAGCATAATGAGAATAGCCACAAACAGCATGTAGGGCTATTACCGAATGATGTTTCCCGGGGCCCGAAGCTGTCTAAATCTGTGACGCCCCGAGTCCGACGCACCAGGTGTCTTCCAGTTATTCGCCGTCGTTGCCATGTCATTTGCTTGCGTGTCATGCATTGCATATCATGTCATCATGTGCATTCCTTTTGCATACATGTTCGTCTCATGCATCCGAGCATTTTTTTCGTTGTCCGTTTTGCAATCCGACGCTCCTATGTCACCCGGTGTCCCTTTCTACCTCTTTTCATGTGCGGGTGTTAAACGTTTTCAGATTGGACCGAGACTTGTCATGCAGCCTTGGTTTACCACCGGTAGACCGCCTGTCAAGTTTCATGCCATTTGGACTTCGTTTGATACTCCAACGGTTAACCGAGGGACGAAAAGGCCTCGTGTGTGTTGCAGCCCAACACCCCACCATAGTGGCCCAAAACCCTGTTGGGGAACGTAGTAATTTCAAAAAATTTCCTACGCACACGCAAGATCATGGTGATGCATAGCAACGAGGGGAGAGTATGATCTACGTACCCTTGTAGATCGCAACCGGAAGCGTTGACACAACGTAGAGGAAGTAGTCGTACGTCTTCTTCCTGATCCGACCGATCCAAGCACCGTTACTCCGGCACCTCCGAGTTCTTAGCACACGTACAGCTCGATGACGATCCCCGGGCTCCGATCCAGCAAAGCGTCGGGGAAGAGTTCCGTTAGCACGACGGTGTGGTGACGATCTTGATGTTCTACCGACGCAGGGCTTCGCCTAAGCACTACAACGATATGATCGAGGTGGAATATGGTGGCAGGGGGCACCGCACACGGCTAAGGAACGATCTCAATGATCAACTTGTGTGTCTAGAGGTGCCCCCTGCCTCCGTATATAAAGGAGCCAAGGGGGAGGGGTGCGGCCAGTCCTATGGAGGCGCAGGAGGAGTCCTACTCCTACCGGGAGTAGGACTCCGCCCCCCAATCCTATTCCAACTAGGACTCCCAAGGGGGAAAGAGGGAGAGGGGTGGCCGGCCACCTCTCCTAGTCCTAATAGGACTAGGGGAGGGGGGAGGCGCGCAGCCCTTATGGGCAGCCCTTTCACCTTTCCACTAAGGCCCACTAAGGCCCATATGACTCCCGGGGGGTTCCTGTAACCTCCCGGTAATCCGGTAAAATCCTGATTTCACTCGGAACACTTCCGATGTCCAAACATAGGCTTCCAATATATCAATCTTTATGTCTCGACCATTCTGAGACTCCTCGTAATGTCCATGATCACATCCGGGACTCCGAACAACCTTCGGTACATCAAAATGCATAAACTCATAATAATTGTCATCGTAACGTTAAGCGTGCGGACCCTACGGTTCGAGAACAATGCAGACATGACCGAGACATGTCTCCGGTCAATAACCAATAGCGGGACCTGGATGCCCATATTGGCTCCTACATATTCTACGAAGATCTTTATCGGGGAGACCGCATAACAACATACGTTGTTCCCTTTGTCATCGGTATGTTACTTGCCTGAGATTCGATCGTCGGTATCCAATACCTAGTTCAATCTCGTTACCGGCAAGTCTCTTTACTCGTTCTGTAATACATCATTTCACAACTAACATATTAGTTGTAATGCTTGCAAGGCTTATGTGATGTGTATTACCGAGAGGGCCCAGAGATACCTCTCCGACAATCGGAGTGACAAAACCTAATCTCGAAATATGCCAACCCAACATGTACCATTGGAGACACCTGTAGTACTCCTTTATAATCACCCAGTTACGTTGTGACGTTTGGTAGTACCCAAAGTGTTCCTCCGGTAAACGGGAGTTGCATAATCTCATAGTTATAGGAACATGTATAAGTCATGAAGAAAGCAATAGCAACATACTAAACGATCGGGTGCTAAGCTAATGGAATGGGTCATGTCAATCAGATCATTCAACTAACGATGTGACCTCGTTAATCAAATAACAACTCTTTGTTCATGGTTAGGAAACATAACCATCTTTGATTAACGAGCTAGTCAAGTAGAGGCATACTAGTGACACTCTGTTTGTCTATGTATTCACACATGTATTATGTTTCTGGTTAATACAATTCTAGCATGAATAATAAACATTTATCATGATATAAGGAAATAAATAATAACTTTATTATTGCCTCTAGGGCATATTTCCTTCAGTCTCCCACTTGCACTAGAGTCAATAATCTAGATTACACAGTAATGATTCTAACACCCATGGAGCCTTGGTGCTGATCATGTTTTGCTCGTGGAAGAGGCTTAGTCAACGGGTCTGCAACATTCAGATCCATATGTATCTTGCAAAGCTCTATGTATCCCACCTGGACTAGCTCCCGGAGGGAATTGAAGCATCTCTTGATGTGTTTGGTCCTCTTGTGAAATCTGGATTCCTTTGCCAAGGCAATTGCACCAGTATTGTCACAAAAGATTTTCATTGGACCCGATGCACTAGGTATGACACCTAGATCGGATATGAACTCCTTCATCCAGACTCCTTCGTTCGCTGCTTCCGAAGCAGCTATGTACTCCGCTTCACATGTAGATCCTGCTACGACGCTTTGTTTAGAACTGCACCAACTGACAGCTCCACCGTTCAATGTAAACACGTATCCGGTTTGCGATTTAGAATCGTCCGGATCAGTGTCAAAGCTTGCATCAACGTATCCTTTTACAGTGAGCTCTTTGTCACCTCCATATACAAGAAACATATCCTTAGTCCTTTTCAGGTATTTCAGGATGTTCTTGACCGCTGTCCAGTGATCCACTCCTGGATTACTTTGGTACCTCCCTGCTAAACTTATAGCAAGGCACACATCAGGTCTGGTACACAGCATTGCATACATGATAGAGCCTATGGCTGAAGCATAGGGAACATCTTTCATTTTCTCTCTATCTTCTGCAGTGGTCGGGCATTGAGTCTTACTCAACTTCACACCTTGTAACACATGCAAGAACCCTTTCTTTGCTTGATCCATTTTGAACTTCTTCAAAATCTTGTCAAGGTATGTGCTTTGTGAAAGTCCAATTAAGCGTATTGATCTATCTCTATAGATCTTTATGCCTAATATGTAAGCAGCTTCACCGAGGTCTTTCATTGAAAAACTTTTATTCAAGTATCCCTTTATGCTATCCAGAAATTCTATATCATTTCCAATCAGTAATATGTCATCCACATATAATATCAGAAATGCTACAGTGCTCCCAGTCACTTTCTTGTAAATACAGGCTTCTCCGAAAGTCTGTATAAAACCAAATGCTTTGATCACACTATCAAAGCGTTTATTCCAACTCCGAGAGGCTTGCACCAGTCCATAAATGGATCGCTGGAGCTTGCACACTTTGTTAGCTCCCTTTGGATCGACAAAACCTTCCGGTTGCATCATATACAACTCTTCTTCCAGAAATCCATTCAGGAATGCAGTTTTGACATCCATCTGCCAAATTTCATAATCATAAAATGCGGCAATTGCTAACATGATTCGGACAGACTTAAGCATCGCTACGGGTGAGAAGGTCTCATCGTAGTCAACCCCTTGAACTTGTCAAAAACCTTTCGCGACAAGTCGAGCTTTGTAGACAGTAACATTACCGTCAGCGTCAGTCTTTTTCTTGAAGATCCATTTATTCTCAATTGCTTGCCGATCATCGGGCAAGTCAACCAAAGTCCATACTTTGTTCTCATACATGGATCCCATCTCAGATTTCATGGCTTCAAGCCACTTTGCGGAATCTGGGCTCACCATCGCTTCTTCATAGTTCGTAGGTTCATCATGATCTAGTAGCATGACTTCCAGAACAGGATTACCGTACCACTCTGGTGTGGATCTTACTCTGGTTGATCTACGAGGTTCAGTAGTATCTTGATCTGAAGTTTCATGATCATTATCATTAGCTTCCTCACTAACTGGTGTAGGTGTCACTGAAACAGTTTTCTGTGATGTACTACTTTCCAGTAAGGGAGTAGGCACAGTTACCTCGTCAAGTTCTATTTTCCTCCCACTCACTTCTTTCGAGAGAAACTCCTTCTCTAGAAAGGATCCATTCTTAGCAATGAATGTCTTGCCTTCGGATCTGTGATAGAAGGTGTACCCAACAGTCTCCTTTGGGTATCCTATGAAGACACATTTCTCCGATTTGGGTTCGAGCTTATCAGGTTGAAGCTTTTTCACATAAGCATCGCAGCCCCAAACTTTAAGAAACGACAACTTTGGTTTCTTGCCAAACCATAGTTCATACGGCGTCGTCTCAACGGATTTTGACGGTTCCCTATTTAACGTGAATGCGGCCGTCTCTAAAGCATAACCCCAAAACGATAGCGGTAAATCAGTAAGAGACATCATAGATCGCACCATATCTAGTAAAGTACGATTACGACGTTTGGACACACCATTACGCTGTGGTGTTCCGGGTGGCGTGAGTTGCGAAACTATTCCACAGTTTTTCAAATGTACACCAAACTCGTAACTCAAATATTCTCCTCCACGATCAGATCGTAGAAACTTTATTTTCTTGTTACGATGATTTTCAACTTCACTCTGAAATTCTTTGAACTTTTCAAATGTTTCAGACTTATGTTTCATTAAGTAGATATACCCATATCTGCTTAAATCATCTGTGAAGGTGAGAAAATAACGATATCCGCCACGAGCCTCAATATTCATCGGACCACATACATCGGTATGTATGATTTCCAACAAATCTGTTGCTCTCTCCATAGTACCGGAGAACGGTGTTTTAGTCATCTTGCCCATGAGGCACAGTTCACAAGTACCAAGTGATTCATAATCAAGTGGTTCCAAAAGTCCATCAGTATGGAGTTTCTTCATGCGCTTTACACCGATATGACCTAAATGACAGTGCCATAAATAAGTTGCACTTTCATTATCAACTCTGCATCTTTTGGCTTCAACATTATGAATATGTGTATTACTACTATCGAGATTCAATAAGAATAGAACACTCTTCAAGGGTGCATGACCATAAAAGATATTACTCATATAAATAGAACAACCATTATTCTCTGATTTAAATGAATAACCGTCTCGCATTAAACAAGATCCAGATATAATGTTCATGCTCAACGTTGGCACCAAATAACAATTATTTAGGTCTAATATTAATCCCGAAGGTAGATGTAGAGGTAGCGTGCCGACCGCGATCACATCGACTTTGGAACCGTTTCCCACGCGCATCGTCACCTCGTCCTTTGCCAGTGCCCGCTTATTCCGTAGTCCCTGTTTTGAGTTGCAAATATTAGCAACAGAACCAGTATCAAATACCCAGGTGCTACTGCGAGCTCTAGTAAGGTACACATCAATAACATGTATATCACATATACCTTTGTTCACCTTGCCATCCTTCTTATCCGTCAAATACTTGGGGCAGTTCCGCTTCCAGTGACCAGTCTGCTTGCAGTAGAAGCACTCAGTTTCAGGCTTAGGTCCAGACTTGGGTTTCTTCTCCTGAGCAGCAACTTGCTTGCCGTTCTTCTTGAAGTTCCCCTTCTTCTTCCCTTTGCCCTTTTTCTTGAAACTAGTGGTTTTGTTAACCATCAACACTTGATGCTCCTTTTTGATTTCTACCTCCACAGCTTTCAGCATTGCGAAGAGCTCGGGAATAGTCTTGTTCATCCCTTGCATATTATAGTTCATCACGAAGCTCTTGTAGCTTGGTGGCAGTGATTGGAGAATTCTGTCAATGACGCAATCATCTGGAAGATTAACTCCCAATTGAATCAAGTGATTATTATACCCAGACATTTTGAGTATATGCTCACTGACAGAACTGTTCTCTTCCATCTTGCAGCTATAGAACTTATTGGAGACTTCATATCTCTCAATCCGGGCATTTGCTTGAAATATTAACTTCAACTCCTGAAACATCTCATATGCTCCATGACGTTCAAAACGTCGTTGAAGTCCCGATTCTAAGCCGTAAAGCATGGCACACTGAACTATCGAGTAGTCATCAGCTTTGCTCTGCCAGACGTTCATAACATCTGGTGTTGCTCCAGCAGCAGGCCTGGCACCCAGCGGTGCTTCCAGGACATAATTCTTCTGTGCAGCAATGAGGATAATCCTCAAGTTACGGACCCAGTCCATGTAATTGCTACCATCATCTTTCAACTTTGCTTTCTCAAGGAACGCATTAAAATTCAACGGAACAACAACACGAGCCATCTATCTACAATCAACATAAACAAGCAAGATACTATCAGGTACTAAGTTCATGATAAATTTAAGTTCAATTAATCATATTACTTAAGAACTCCCACTTAGATAGACATCCCTCAAATCCTCTAAGTGATCACGTGATCCAAATCAACTAAACCATGACCGATCATCATGTGAGATGGAATAGTTTTCAATGGTGAACATCGTTATGTTGATCATATCTACTATATGATTCACGCTCGACCTTTCGGTCTCCATGTTCCGAGGCCATATCTGTATATGCTAGGCTCGTCAAGTTTAACCTGAGTATTCTGTGTGTGCAAAACTGGCTTGCACCCGTTGTAGATGGACGTAGAGCTTATCACACCCGATCATCACGTGGTGTCTGGGCACGACGAACTTTGGCAGTGGTGCATACTCAGGGAGAACACTTCTTGATAATTTAGTGAGAGATTGTCTTATAATGCTACCGTCAATCAAAGCAAGATAAGATGCATAAAAAGATAAACATCACATGCAATCAATATAAGTGATATGATATGGCCATCATCATCTTGTGCTTGTGATCTCCATCTCCGAAGCACCGTTATGATCACCATCGTCACCGGCGCGACACCTTGAACTCCATCGTAGCATCGTTGTCGTCTCGCCAATCTTATGCTTCCACGACTATCACTACCATTTAGTAATAAAGTAAAGCATTACATCGCGATTGCATTGCATACAATAAAGCGACAACCATATGGCTCCTGCCAGTTGCCGATAACTCGGTTACAAAACATGATCATCTCATACAATAAAATTCAGCATCATGCCTTGACCATATCACATCACAACATGCCCTGCAAAAACAAGTTAGACATCCTCTACTTTGTTGTTGCATGTTTTACGTGGCTGCTACGGGCTTAAGCAAGAACAAATCTCACCTACGCATCAAAACCACAACGATAGTTTGTCAAATAGGCTCCGTTTTAACCTTCGCAAGGACCGGGCGTAGCCACACTCGGTTCAACTAAAGTTGGAGAGACAGTCGCCCGCAAGCCATCTATATGCAAAGCACGTCGAGGGAACCGGTCTCGCGTAAGCGTACGCCTAAGGTTGGTCCGGGTCGTCTCGTCCAACAATACCGCCGAACCAAAGTATGACATGCTGGTAGGCAGTATGACTTGTATCGTCCACAACTCACTTGTGTTCTACTCGTGCAAATAACATCAAACCATAAAACCTAGGCTCGGATGCCACTGTTGGGGAACGTAGTAATTTCAAAAAAATTCCTACGCACACGCAAGATCATGGTGATGCATAGCAACGAGGGGAGAGTATGATCTACGTACCCTTGTAGATCGCAACGGAAGCGTTGACACAACGTAGAGGAAGTAGTCGTACGTCTTCTTCCCGATCCGACCGATCCAAGCACCGTTACTCCGGCACCTCCGAGTTCTTAGCACACGTACAGCTCGATGACGATCCCCGGGCTCCGATCCAGCAAAGCGTCGGGGAAGAGTTCCGTCAGCACGACGGTGTGGTGACGATCTTGATGTTCTACCGACGCAGGGCTTCGCCTAAGCACTACAACGATATGATCGAGGTGGAATATGGTGGCAGGGGGCACCGCACACGGCTAAGGAACGATCTCAATGATCAACTTGTGTGTCTAGAGGTGCCCCCTGCCTCCGTATATAAAGGAGCCAAGGGGGAGGGGTGCGGCCAGCCCTATGGAGGCGCAGGAGGAGTCCTACTCCCACCGGGAGTAGGACTCCCCCCCCCCCAATCCTATTCCAACTAGGACTCCAAGGGGGAAAGAGGGAGAGGGGTGGCCGGCCACCTCTCCTAGTGACTAGGGGAGGGGGGGAGGCACGCAGCCCTTATGGGCAGCCCTTTCACCTTTCCACTAAGGCCCACTAAGGCCCGTATGACTCCCGGGGGGTTCCGGTAACCTCCCGGTAATCCGGTAAAATCCTGATTTCACCCGGAACACTTCCGATGTCCAAACATAGGCTTCCAATATATCAATCTTTATGTCTCGACCATTCCGAGACTCCTCGTAATGTCCGTGATCACATCCGGGACTCCGAACAACCTTCGGTACATCAAAATGCATAAACTCATAATAACTGTCATCGTAACGTTAAGCGTGCGGACCCTACAGTTCGAGAACAATGCAGACATGACCGAGACATGTCTCCGGTCAATAACCAATAGCGGGACCTGGACGCCCATATTGGCTCCTACATATTCTACGAAGATCTTTATCGGTCAGACCGCATAACAACATACGTTGTTCCCTTTGTCATCGGTATGTTACTTGCCCGAGATTCGATCATCTGTATCCAATACCTAGTTCAATCTCGTTACCGGCAAGTCTCTTTACTCGTTCTGTAATACATCATTTCACAACTAACATATTAGTTGTAATGCTTGCAAGGCTTGTGTGATGTGTATTACCGAGAGGGCCCAGAGATACCTCTCCGACAATTGGAGTGACAAAACCTAATCTCGAAATACGCCAACCCAACATGTACCATTGGAGACACCTGTAGTACTCCTTTATAATCACCCAGTTACGTTGTGACGTTTGGTAGTACCCAAAGTGTTCCTCCGGTAAACGGGAGTTGCATAATCTCATAGTTATAGGAACATGTATAAGTCATGAAGAAAGCAATAGCAACATACTAAACGATAGGGTGCTAAGCTAATGGAATGGGTCATGTCAATCAGATCATTCAACTAATCATGTGACCTCGTTAATCAAATAACAACTCTTTGTTCATGGTTAGGAAACATAACCATCTTTGATTAACGAGCTAGTCAAGTAGAGGCATACTAGTGACACTCTGTTTGTCTATGTATTCACACATGTATTATGTTTCCGGTTAATACAATTCTAGCATGAATAATAAACATTTATCATGATATAAGGAAATAAATAATAACTTTATTATTGCCTCTAGGGCATATTTCCTTCAAACCCACCTAAACCAGTTCCATCATCTATAGCGTTCGATCACGATCGCGTGGCCGTAAACCGCACCTCATTTGGAGCCTCCTAGCTCCCTCTACCTATAAATATGTGTGCCTCTCGGATTTTTCGCGCTGATGAAACCCTAGTCTTCCTCTACCTCGCGCCACCGGACAAAACCCCCGTCGCCGGACATGTCCGCCCTCCACCTCGCTCCGGCCAATGGCGTCGCACCACGTCACCCTTCCACACCGCCACCACCAACCAGCAACTGCCACCTGTCCCCTCCGCCTTCTCTCTCCTCGCCTGCGCCGCCGGGGCCCTGCGGGACCATGCCCGGCCCGAGCGCCCCACGCGCCTGCCCCGCCGCCAAAGAGCGCCCGCGCCGCCTCGCCCATAGTGCACCGTCGCCGCCTCGCCGTGCTCGCCGCCGACCATCGCCGCCTCGCTGCGCCTCGCCGTCCGGCCACCGCACTAGCGCGTCGCCGCCCCGCGAGATCCGGTCGCGGGAGGCCGAGCCTGACCGGAGCCGCTGCCCGGCGACCTCGCCGGCGTCCCCGCGATCTCGCCGGAGATCCCGCGCCGCCCGAGCCTCTCCGGCCTCCTCCCTCGTCGACGACGTCCTCCCTGTCCTCTTCTCTGGCGAGCCCGCACCGCTGACCTCGGTTCGCGTGCCGGCTGCTACAGTGCCCCGCGCCAGATCTGGATCTGGAGATTCCATCTGGTTGACTATTCCCCTGAAACCCTAATTATTTTAGCATCTTCATCAGTGCATAACTTCCTCATCGTAGCTCCGATTCATGCGTGTAGCATATCAAAATGTTCGTCTCGACGAGTACATCATTTCATCTCATTGCATCATTTCCATTTGAGCTCATCTTGATGCCCTAAATGCTGTTGGAAGAGGGCTATGTGATGATAGTTTCAGATCTGTTTTAGCAAATGCACTTTTGTATTTTTTGCCATGATTAATGTGTGCATGCTATGATCCTGAGCTCTACATATGTTTTGAAATATGCCATGCCATCTTTACAGGGGTGTATCCCATATATTTTTGTGATCTTTGTGGTGACTAGCACAAGCATGCAAAGTAGCTTACTCAATGATGTTGAATTCAGGGACTTAGAATTTCACTAAGTCCTTGCCCTGTCATTATTTTTATGCCATATGTTCATGTTGTTTCCGAGAGATCCGTGCCTCTTTTGAGCATGATCAGTAAGGATGTTTTGTAGATAATGTTGTGCTCTATCTATCCATGTATTTGTTTGCAATTATGGAGCACCCTAGCTTGAGTCAACCGAGCTCTACTTTTGCTATAAAATGTTCCTGGCAGATTGCTAACATGTTTAGCACTTTTGCCGAGGTTGTTGTAGTTGATCCGTGCATGCTATGTTGTTGTTCTTGCCATGTCTATTTGCTGGGTGTATGCTTAGTTTATCATGCAATTCCTTGTGGTGAGAGCATCGAGCTCGTTAACATGCCTACTTGATATCTGTTTTGCATGCTCCAGTTTTTCACTAAGTCTGAATCTGTTTATGTTTTTGCTATGTTCACATGCTTGCAATTGTATTTTCTGATCCCTTTTGGCTCATGGTCACTAAGGGACTTTTGTTGTATGCTTTGAGTAGCTTCATGCCATGCCTTGCTTTGCCATGATATGTTCCTGTAGCATGTAGTTATCATGCTCTAAACATTGCTTGCTGATGTTAAATTCCTAACATGTTGTTAATTTCACTAAGTTTGAAACCTATTATCTTTTGCATTTTTGCCATGCTTGTTTGAACCTGCTATTGATTGAATTAGCCGTAGCTCAGTGTTCATCTTTTGTCAAGCATCTTGAGTGGATCCCTGCCATGTATTTTGTTGCTATGTTTGAGTGCAGTAGCTTAATCATCTTGATGCATTTAGATGGCTACTTGCTGTTTATCGCAAACCGGTGCCATATTTGTTTTGTTTGTCATTTTCAAACCGTGCATCCGATTCCGGTGATCTTTATATCGATTTCGACCGAAATCAACTCACCTTTCCAGTGGCACTCTTGGTTTTCCAAGTTGAGGCCAGGTTCAATCATTCCTTTTCAAATCATGCATATGCATCGCATACCGCATCCCGCATATCATGACATGTTTTGCATCATGTTGCTAGTGAATTGCACGTGGTTGATTGTGTCTCCCTTTGCTTGTTGTTCTTTCTTGGGTAGAGCCGAGAGACGAGTTCGTGTTCGAGGACCCATTGAGTTCTTGTTCGAGGATCAAGTTTTCGTCTTCTCGGAGATCTTGGCAGGCAAGATGACCATAACCTCGAAATCACTTCTATCTTTGCTTGCTAGTTGCTCGCTCTTTTGCTTGCATATGCTGTGATGCCTACCACTTGCTTATCATGCCTCCCATATTGTTAATCCAAGCCTCTAACTCACCTTGTCCTAGCAAACCGTTGTTTGGCTATGTTACCGCTTTGCTCAGCCCCTCTTATAGCATTGTTAGTTGTAGGTGAAGATTGGAGTTTGTTCCATGTTGGAACATGGATATTTGCTGGGATATCACAATATCTCTTATTTAATTAATGCATCTATATACTTGGTAAAGGGTGGAAGGCTCGGCTTTATGCCTGGTGTTTTGTTCCACTCTTGTCGCCCTAGTTTCCGTCATATCGGTGTTATGTTCTCGGATTTTGCGTTCCTTACACGGTTGGGTTATAATGGGAACCCCTTGACAGTTCGCTTTGAATAAAACTCCTCCAGCAAAGCCCAACCTTGGTTTTACCATTTGCACTAACAACCTAGCCTTTTCCCTTGGGTTTCGCGGACTCAAGGGTCATCTTTATTTTAACCCCCCCCTCCCGGGGGCCAGTGCTTCTCTAAGTGTTGGTCCGAACCGAGTAGACTGCGGGGCCACCTCGGGGCAACTTGAGGGTTGGTTTTACTCGTAGGATGTCTCATCTGAGTGTGCCTCGAGAACGAGATATGTGCAGCTCCTATCGGGATTTCTCGGCACATTCGGGAGGCTTTGCTGGACTTGTTTTACCATTGTCGAGGATGTCTTGTAACCGGGATGCTGAGTCTGATCGGATTGTCTTGGGAGAAGGAATATCCTTCGTTGACCGTGAGAGCTTCTGATGGGCTAAGTTGGGACTCCCCTGCAGGGATTTGAACTTTCGAAAGTCGTGCCCGCGGTTATGGGAAGATGGGAATTTGTTAATATCCGGTTGTAGAAAACCTGAAGTTTATCTTAATTAAAATACATCAACCGCGTATGTAGCCGTGATGGTCTCTTCTCGGCGGGGTTCGGGAAGTGAACACAGTGTTGGAGTTATGTTTGATGTAGGTTGTTATAGGATCACTTCTTGATCATAGTTGTTAGACCGTGGCTTGGCCTTCTCTTCTCGCTCTCATTTGCGTATGTTAGCCACCAAATATGCTAGTCGTTTGCTGCAGTTCCACCTCATACCTTTTTACCCTACCCATAAGCTTAAATAGTCTTGATCGCGAGGGTGTGAGATTGCTGAGTCCCCGTGACTCACAGATACTTCCAAAACCAGTTTGCAGGTGGCGATGAATCCGTGCAGGTGACGCAGCCGAGCTCATGGAGGAGCTTGATGAAGACCTTATTCGTTTTGATGTTTCGCTTCCTTTTGATCAGTAGTGGAGCCCAGTTGGGACAATCAGGGATCTGTGTAGCATTTGGGGTAGTCTTCTTTTATTTTGGTTCCATAGTCGGACCTTGAGTGTATTTGGATGAATGTAATGCTTTATTCATGTATTGTGTGAAGTGGCGATTGTAAGCCAACTATGTATCTTTTTCCCTTATGTATTACATGGGTTGTGTGAAGATTACCTCACTTGCGGCATTGCTTTCAATGCGGTTATGCCTCTAAGTTGTGCTTCGACACGTGGGAGATATAGCCGCATCGAGGGCGTTATAAGTTGGTAATCAAAGTGTGGCGACCCGACCCGAATGGATCAAGTCTACTGTGCTCCGGTGTCATCCCTGGATCAGTAATGCTGACACCACACAGTACATCGAAGGATTTATAGCAGAGTAGCAATCACACACTTATTACATCGTTGTCTCAAAGAGAACTTATTACAATAAAAATGGCTTAAGGCCATCTAGTAACGGTAACAGCGGAAGACTCGGAAGATAAATGGGTCCATCAACTCCAACGGCATCACTGAGTATAGAACCACGACCTAAAAGCACCTTACTCGTCGTCTGAAAAGTCTGCAACATGAGAAGTTGCAGCCCGAAAACGGGTCAGCACATGGAATATGCTGGCAAGGTAACACATAGAGAGTAATGGAATGAAACAGCTATACTATATGCATATATGGCTGGTGGAAAGCTCTATGGTTACAGTTTTGCGTAAAGCCAGTTTTTCCCTACTGCAAAGGAATAAATTTATTTAACTATCATGGTGGTTGTGAAACATCGAGAATGGTTGACAACATTCCAATCCCAATTAAGTGAACAATTGAAACCCAACAACATTAATTATAAGTAACATGATGAGATTCACATGATATTCAAGTACTAGATACTCAAGTTGTCCATAACCGGGGACACGGCTAATCATGATTAGTTTGTACACTCTGCAGAGGTTTGCACACTTTTCCCCACAAGACTCGATCGCCTCCGTTTGGTTTCTCGCACTACATGGTGTTTGAGAAGACGGATGACCGAGACATAGTCTTTCAGAAGCGCTAGCACCTTACGATCGGGTAGACCGGTACACCTACATCCCCTACATCTGCTAGTCTACCACTGTAAGAGTTCGCATAACTTAGTCAACTATGCCAGAGCCCATAATGGCTTGTGGCTGCACACGGAAGTTACTAGCATGAAAGATCTTATGATCCCTTTGAGCCTGGGTGGCGGTCCAAAAAAAACAGGCAAGTCCTGATAGACATCAGGTGCCTCAATCCACCCAGATGTGTGTTTAAGTTGCCACCTTAGATAAACCATTAAAATTATCAACTCACATCTGTCATGGATATCACTCACCCAATCCACGTCTACTAGCATAGCATGGCAAAATAAGCAAACGTAGAAGTAACTCCCAAAGGTTTCATAATAATACAGGTAATAGGTACTACCTCATCTACTTCCCATCCCACAATTTAATTAGATCCTAATCATGCAATGTGAGAGGATTGATCTAATGCAATAAAACATGGGTTGTAGAAAAGGTATGATCAAAGTGTTACTTGCCTTGCTGATGATCCGCGAGTCCTAGGGTTTCGAAGTAACAAGTGGCGCAATCCGGGTGATCTATCGCAGACAAACAACAAGCATACAATAAGTACTCATCTAATGCATAGGTAAAACTCGAACAAGAGAACGAACCAGAAAGTTCAACTTAAGAACTCCGGTTGCAAAGAAAGAACGAACCGAACAAAGAAACGGAAAACAAACGGCGGAAGAAAACAACTCGGTTCTAGCAAGTTGAAACTAGGTCAAATTTTACCGGGGCAAAAACTTGTTTAAGTTGATTAGACGGAACGGCGTTTCGAGACGAAACTCCAGGCGCTTGAATCACCTGATTCCGATAAACGAGCGGGAAGAAAAACTAGAACAAAGATCGGATCTGAGATCACGATCGCGGAATAATTCCGACAAAAAGAAAGAGACGAACGATTAAACAAACGGACGTTCGTTAACCGGGAAAAATCGGTGATCACGTTCGTTGAGACGAACGGTCCGAAAGAAGAACGAAAACCGATCTAGGGTTTTCGGAAAAGAAACCGAAAAAGAAACGGAAAACCGATCTAGGGTTTCAGAAGAAAACCGAAACAAAAACCGGAAGAAAAAGAAAATAAACGGAGAGAAAACGGAACGGTTCTTTTAGGAAAAACCGGACCGGGGAAGAAAAAGAGAGGCGCGTCTACCTCGGGAGGTGGGCTCTGGGCGGCGGCGGCTTGGGGCTGCGCGCTGTTTCTTGCTGCGGCTTAGGAGGAGAGGGGGCTTGGGGTTTTGATGTGAGGAGGGGGGGGGGTTTGGGGTGTATTTAAATGGGGGGGGGGGATTACTTGGGGTAGGGGCAAGCAAAAGAGGGAAAACAAAACAAGGAAAGGGGGGGCTAACCGACCTAAGTCCCGCTGGGACTCGGCCTGGGGCGGCGGCTGCCAGCGCCTGGCGCCTGGCGCGCGCGGCTGGGGCTGGGGCCTGGCCGGCCGGCCTACTGGCTGTGCCTTGGCCCAAGGCGAGGCGCTGCTCTTTTTTTTTAAATCGGTTACGCGCGCAGAAAAACACAGAAAGAAATCTAAACGAACTCCGAAAAATCTAAAGTAAATTTTCCCCGACTCCTAAAAATGAGTCGAACAAAATGAACTTTTCTCCGGGCCTAAAGTGCAATTTTCAAAAACGCGCATTTTTCCCTATCCAAATAAAATGCGAATAAACACCGGAAAACAAAATTTGATTTATCCATTAGATCTTCATTTTTTCCTAAATTTTGGGAAAGTCATATTATTCCCTCTCTCATTTTTGATATAGGAAAATAATTGAAGATGGAATATATAAATCAAATGATCCTCTTTTCCAACATTTGAGAGAACTCAAATATGAAAATAACGAAATCTCCAACTCTCTCCGTGGGTCCTTGAGTTGCGTGAAATTTCTAGGATCAACCAAAAATGCAAGAAAATATGCTATGCATGATGATCTAGTGTATAACATTCCAAATTGCAAATTTGGGATGTTACACAAAGCCTTCCCCGACCTTAGGAGCCCCCTGCTTGATCGAATCATTGGCGTTGTTGAGTCTAGAAAAATGTTTTGAGTCATTTAGGATTATATATATCGGAGAGTAGGAATTCTTTTTACTCCTCACTCCCTTCGTCGCTCTGGTGAGGCATCCTGACGTGGAGTTTTGACTCTTCTCTTCTCAAATTTCACTAAAAAAATTAAGGATCACGCGGGTATCTTGGAATTGTTCCGATGGTTTTGTGACGAGAACATTGTTCTTGGTGCCTCCTGACATTTAGGGGTTGTGGCAGTGTCCCGGGGAGTTGAGCTCCGAGGTGTTGTCGTCACAATTTTATCGTTGAGATTCTGAATACCCGAGTTTCGCCGACATCGAAAATCTCTTTTATGCAGTTGTTGGCGAGATAACCTCGACGCCACCCAGTACTGGGGTGGGAGTTCAGGAGTATTGCCATAACTCGTATAATGGATGCTTTTCGAAGGTTGAGGTAAACGATTTCCGATGGTTTCTTGGTTATGTGTTGAAGGATGGATACAGCTGGATGTAGGATTTGCTAGTTTTTGGTGAGATATTATGCTTCCCCTGTAGCCCCAACACCTGATTGCATAACCAGAAAATTTCGGGAGTTTATAAGTGGGAATTCAAGTAGCTCTTAGGATATCTTTCCGACAGACGTATGATATGAAATTGGGGTTCGACGTCTAGTGGTCCGCCTATCCACGGTTGATTTTACAGTGGTCTCGTTGTGTCTTAAAGAGTCCTTGGCTATGCTGACTCGGGGACGCTTCGTATGTCATGTGCACCGCCTTGTACATGATGTTGTTGTACGATCGAGCCCGTGTAGGCCCCACCACGAAAACTTCAGACAAAATCTCTATCATATGTTTGTTCCGGCTTGTTCTGCAAGCCAATCCTTTGTTTTGTTTTGAGTTGTGGTATTCGAGTTGCTTCGAAGTCAAATGTGGAATCCATACCTTTCCTAAGCGGTGTTCTCATATTTCTATGTGAATACTAATCCTTCTCGATCATCGAGTTTGTCATGTCAATCCTTGTCAGCCGATGCTATTCTCTTCAAGATGATCCTATCAATTGTCTCATCCGTAAGATCAACACCAAGTCTTCTCAATGTTGTTTGCTTCATTCGTCCCAAGCTGCCTTTGTTTTTCCCGCTCACCCACCCTTTTTCTTCAAGGACTAAGATTTCTTTATCAAGTATCTATCTTACGATTATGAAGTCTCTCCATTCTTTTCCCGTCAATGTCCTTACCCGGCGGTTCTCATGAAGATGCTCTACTAGTTCATCATTCTTCGTTCTCTTTCTTCTCCGGTGGTTTCAATTCAAGTTTTCGGTGTTTGATCACATTCTTTCCCTTGTTTCAATGTTTTCTCATGCCAGTGCAATTCTTAATCATCCACTTCTCGCTGTTCAATTGTTCCGAAGTGCTCAAGATATCCCGAAGATTCGTGCTTACACTCTGCTTTCGTTCAAGCTCTTTCGAGGATGTTATCTCATTCAAGCCATTCAATTCAATCGGTGCAATCTCTCTCTTTAAATCATTTCAACGGTGTATCTTTTGAGTGGGCCTAACCCACAGGTCTTTTCCCAGGATCTTACCTGACTCTTCTTATTTTCCCGGAGCCATCCTAAATTCTTTTCAAAGTTTGACGTAAGAATGATTCATCGGAAGTCATATGTATTTCTCCAAGATCTTTCAAATTCTTTTCATCGTCGATTCAACCTTTCTAATATTCATTCTCCCGGAGTATCTCAACAATTCATGGTGGTGTTTCTCATCGTCATGCTCAGATTTTGAAGATCGAAGAAGAGTTTCTCTTTAATCTTTCTCCATTCTCTTCAAGATTCATAGTGCTAGCTTGTTGCTATCCTCTCATAATTATTTTCGATTGTGGGAATTTTTTTCACCTATCCGGAGCAATTCAAGAGTCTTTCTCAGTTTGTTATCCGGAGTCCATCAATTCAGGTTTATTCATTCTCAGCTATCAGTTATCATTCTCCAATCTTACCGGTGCATCGTTCAAGTGATCTCTAATCAGTTCGTGATCCCTTCGTTCTCATGTATCTAAATTCTCTCAAGCATCTTCGTTCATTTGCTAAAATCTTCCCGGTGTTTTCCTTATGTTTTCTTTGTTCATTTTTAATTCTTACGGTGGTTCATTCAAGAGTTCTCTTCCTTGGTTATCATATCAATTTGTTCGTTCTTCCAAATTCAAATGGTGGTTCGTGGAAGACATTCTCAAGTTTATGTTATATCTCTCTTAATCTTTTCTACGAGAATAAGTAATATGCCAAATCCGTTGATTGTCATCAATTAAATTGTTGAAGGATACGCATAACATAATTCTTATTCTTGTTTCACACAAGTGATTAATTCCTTATTCCGGAGGTTCATCAAAATTCCTGATCTCAATTATCCATCTTTCTTTCCCGGAGTTCCAAGTTCTCTCAATTATATCGTCGTGTAGATCCATCTAATCATTGCAAGGTTTCACCTTCAGTTTTCAACTTCTCTTCGTTATCTTTTGTTTACCATAGTTCTTCATGGAGGCTCTACATGATGGTTCATCAAGGATTTAATTCCTTCTCGTAGTGTTCATCGAGATTCTTTTGAGAGGAGCTCATGCATTCTTCATCTTGCAATCCGGAGTGCAAATCTTTCACGCATATCTTTTGAGGTGGTGTTATGTCATTCTTGATAATTTCCCTTCGTGCTTCGTGAGTCGCGAGTTATCAAGAATGAGATATTTTAAATCCATCAATCTCGTCATTGGAATTATCTTGGGTTATATTTCACCTAAAGCTTTTCCCTAAGGAATGTTGCTATCTATGGTGCTCATAAATGAACTAAGTTCTTCATTTATCCTCCTAGTGAAATAAGTTTCTCGTTTCCTTGTTCTTATCATTCCAATCTATCGTTTCTGTCAGTGGTAGAATTTCAACTCAGTTTTGAGATGTTTTCCATAAGCCCACTTAAATTTTATCTTTTCGTTGTTGGTTTTCCAACAACTCCGTTCGACCTTTCGCTTAAGGATGCCTTTTCAAGTTCTTTGTGACAGAACTTGGCATTTTCTTCTCCATTCTTTTCTTTCAATTATCTATCTTCTATTTCTTTCTTCCGGAGGCATTGTGAAGTTGATCTTTTCAACACATCATCTCGTTTTGTCAAAGATCATGTTCTTTTCAAGCCTACCCATTTAACCGGAGTATTGTGCTCGTTTGCTCTAGTTCTTTTCCCCTGATCAAGCCTTGCATCTCTTTTCAACCGGATTGCTATCTGATGTCTTTCTTACCCCTTGTTCCAATCATTCAATAGTTCTGGAGGCAGTATGTTGTGATTTAATCAAGTATCTTCTCATCTTACTTCTTATGCAATTTGTTTTTCTTCTTTTCAACCGGAGTGTTGTCTGAATTTGTTCTTCCTTGTCCCTCTTTTCTAATGGAGTGTTTCCAACTTTGTTCATCTTCGTTGTGTTCTTTCTTTCTATTTGTTCAACCTCTCAAGGTTCATCGGTTTCACTCTTTTGTCATAGAAGCAACTTTGTTTTACCTCTTCCTCTTCCGTTTCCCTCCGGTGCCATTCTAAATCTCGGGACAAGATCCTCTCATAATGGTGGAGTGTTGCGACGCCCCGAGTCTGACGCACCAGGTGTCTTCCAGTTATTCGTCGTCGTTTCCATGTCATTTGCTTGTGTGTCATGCATTGAATATCATGTCATCATGTGCATTCCTTTTGCATACATGTTCGTCTCATGCATCCGAGCATTTTTCCCGTTGTCCGTTTTGCAATCCGGCGCTCCTATGTCACACGGTGTCCCTTTCTACCTATTTTCGTGTGCGGGTGTTAAACGTTTTTGGATTGGACCAAGACTTGTCGTGCAGCCTTGGTTTACCACTGGTAGACCGCCTGTCAAGTTTTGTGTCATTTGGACTTCGTTTGATACTCCAACGGTTAACCGAGGGACCGAAAAGCCTCATGTGTGTTGCAGCCCAACACCCCTCCAAAGTGGCCCAAAACCCACCTAAACCTGTTCCATCATCTATAGAGTTCGATCACGATCGCGTGGCCGCAAACCGCACCTCATTTGGAGCCTCCTAGCTCCCTCTACCTATAAATATGTGTGCCTCTCGGATTTTTCGCGCAGATGAAACCCTAGTCTTCCTCTACCTCGCACCACCGGACAAAACCCCCGCCGCCGGAAATGTCCACCCTCCACCTCGCTCCGGCCAATGGCGTCGTGCCACGTCACCCTTCCACGCCGCCGCAACCAACCAGCAACCGCCACCTGTCCCCGCCGCCTTCTCTCTCCTCGCCTGCGCCGCCGCGGCCTTGCGGGCCCATGCCCGGCCCGAGCGCCCCACGCGCCTGCCCCGCCGCCTGAGAGCGCCCGCGCCACCTCGCCGTGCTCGCCGCCGACCATTGCCGCCTCGCTGCGCCTCGCCGTCCGGCCACCGCACCAGGGCGCCGCCGCCCCGCCAGATCCGGCCGCGGGAGGCCGAGCCCGACCGGAGCCGCTGCCCGCCGACCTCGCCGGCGTCCCCGCGATCTCGCCGGAGATCCCTCGCCGCCCGAGCCTCTCCGACCTCCTCCCTCGTCGCCGGCGTCCTCCCCGTCCTTTTCTCCGGTGAGCCCGCGCCGCCGACCTCGGTTCGCGCGCCGGCTGCTACAGTGCCCCGCGCCAGATCTGGATCTGGAGATTCCATCTGGTTGACTATTCCCCTGAAACCCTAATTATTTTAGCATCTTCATCAATGCATAACTTCCTCATCGTAGCTCCGATTCATGCGTGTAGCATATCAAAATGTTCGTCTCGACAAGTACATCATTTCATCTCATTGCATCATTTCCATTTGAGCTCATCTTGATGCCCTAAATGCTGTTGGAAGAGGGCTATGTGATGATAGTTTCAGATCTTTGTGGTGACTAGCACAAGCATGCAAAGTAGCTTACTCAATGATGTTGATTTCAGGAACTTAGTGAAATCTAAGTCATTGCCCTGTCATTATTTTTATGCCATATGTTCATGTTGTTTCCGAGAGATCCGTGCCTCTTTTGAGCATGATCAGTAAGGATGTTTTGTAAATAATGTTATGCTCTATCTATCCATGTCTTTGTTTGCAATTATGGAGCACCCTAGCTTGAGTCAACCGAGCTCTACTTTTGCTATAAAATGTTCCTGGCAGATTGCTAACATGTTTAGCATTTTTGCCGAGGTTGTTGTAGTTGATCCGTGCATGCTATATTGTTGTTCTTGCCATGTCTAGCTTCTATGCCATGTCTATTTGCTGGGTGTATGCTTAGTTTATCATGCAATTCCTTGTGGTGAGAGCATCGAGCTCGTTAACATGCCTACTTGATATCTGTTTTGCATGCTCCAGTTTTTCACTAAGTCTGAATCTGTTTATGTTTTTGCTATGTTCACATGCTTGCAATTGTATTTTCTGATCCCTTTTGGCTCATGGTCACTAAGGGACTTTTGTTGTATGCTTTGAGTAGCTTCATGCCATGCCTTGATTTGCCATGATATGTTCCTGTAGCATGTAGTTATCATGCTCTAAACATTGCTTCCTGATGTTAAATTCCTGACATGTTAATTTCACTAAGTCTGAAACCTGTTATCTTTTGCATTTTTGCCATGCTTGTTTGAACCTGCTATTGATTGAATTAGCCGTAGCCCAGTGTTCATCTTTTGTCAAGCATCTTGAGTGGATCCCTGCCATGTATTTTGTTGCTATGGTTGAGTGCAGTAGCTTAATCATCTTGATGCATTTAGAAGGCTACTTGCTGTTTATCGCAGACCGGTGCCATATTTGTTTTGCTTGTCATTTCCAAACCGTGCATCCGATTCCGGTGATCTTTATATCAATTTCGACCGAAATCAACTCACCTTTCTAGTGGCACTCTTGGTTTTCTAAGTTGACGCCAGGTTCAATCATTCCTTTTCAAATCATGCATATGCATCGCATACCGCATCCCGCATATCATGACATGTTTTGCATCATGTTGCTTGTGCATTGCACGTGGTTGATTGTGTCTCCCTTTGCTTGTTGTTCTTGCTTGGGTAGAGCCGGGAGACGAGTTCGTGTTCGAGGACCCGTTGAGTTCGTGTTCGAGGATCAAGTTTTCGTCTTCTCGGAGATCTTGGCAGGCAAGATGACCATACCCTCAAAATCACTTCTATCTTTGTTTGATAGTTGCTTGCTCTTTTGCTTGCCTATGCTGCGATGCCTACCACTTGCTTATCATGCCTCCCATATTGTTAAGTCAAGCCTCTAACTCACCTTGTCCTAGCAAACCGTTGTTTGGCTATGTTACCGCTTTGCTCAGCCCCTCTTATAGCGTTGTTAGTTGTAGGTGAAGATTGGAGTTTGTTCCATGTTGGAACATGGATATTTGTTGGGATATCACAATATCTCTTATTTAATTAATGCATCTATATACTTGGTAAAGGGTGGCAGGCTCGGCCTTATGCCTGGTGTTTTGTTCCACTCTTGTCGCCCTAGTTTCCGTCATATCGGTGTTATGTTCCCGGATTTTGCGTTCCTTACACGGTTGGGTTATAATGAGAACCCCTTGACAGTTCGCTTTGAATAAAACTCCTCCAGCAAGACCCAACCTTGGTTTTACCATTTGCACTAACAACCTAGCCTTTTCCCTTGCGTTTCGCGGACTCAAGGGTCATCTTTATTTTAACCCCCCCCTCCCGGGGGCCAGTGCTTCTCTAAGTGTTGGTCCGAACCGAGTAGACTGCGGGGCCACCTCGGGGCAACTTGAGGGTTGGTTTTACTCGTAGGATGTCTCATCTGAGTGTGTCCTGAGAACGAGATATGTGTAGCTCCTATCGGGATTTGTCGGCACATTCGGGAGGCTTTGCTGGACTTGTTTTACCATTGTCAAGGATGTCTTGTAACCGGGATGTTGAGTCTGATCGGATTGTCCTGGGAGAAGGAATATCCTTCGTTGACCGTGAGAGCTTGTGATGGGCTAAGTTGGGACTCCCCTGCAGGGATTTGAACTTTCGAAAGCTGTGCCCGCGGTTATGGGCAGATGGGAATTTGTTAATATCCGGTTGTAGAAAACCTGAAGTTTATCTTAATTAAAATACATCAACCGCGTATGTAGCCGTGATGGTCTCTTCTCGGCGGGGTTCGGGAAGTGAACACGGTGTTGGAGTTATGTTTGACGTAGGTTGTTATAGGATCACTTCTTGATCATAGTTGTTCGACCGTGCCTTGGCCTTCTCTTGTCGCTCTCATTTGCGTATGTTAGCCACCAAATATGCTAGTCGCTTGCTGCAGTTCCACCTCATACCTTTTTACCCTACCCATAAGCTTAAATAGTCTTGATTGCGAGGGTGTGAGATTGCTGAGTCCCCGTGACTCACAGATACTTCCAAAACCAGTTTGCAGGTGGCGATGAATCCGTGCAGGTGACGCAGCCGAGCTCATGGAGGAGCTTGATGAAGACCTTATTCGTTTTGATGTTTCGCTTCCTTTTGATCAGTAGTGGAGCCCAGTTGGGACGATCGGGGATCTGTGTAGCATTTGGGGTAGTCTTCTTTTATTTTGGTTCCGTAGTCGGACCTTGAGTGTATTTGGATGAATGTAATGCTTTATTCATGTATTGTGTGAAGTGGCGATTGTAAGCGAACTATGTATCTTTTTCCCTTATGTATTACATGGGTTATGTGAAGATTACCTCACTTGTGACATTGTTTTCAATGCGTTTATGCATCTAAGTCGTGCTTCGACACGTGAGAGATATAGCCGCATCGAGGGCGTTATAAAATCCTTGTCTTATGTTGCGTCTCTCGATTACGCTCAACCCCTCTCAAGCTACTACAAAGATGTGTTGGCCTCACGACTAAATCCTCACACTAGGACATCTGCCGTGACAATTCCACGACAGTTGGCGCCCACCGTGGGGCCTGCGCACGGTGGTGTTGAGTTCTTGAAGGGATCTCTGTCAGGGATCGAGAAACTCGCAATTGAATCGGAATGAAAAGAATCGGCACGGGGCGATCGCATGAGCTACCGGACAACCACACGCAGAGCCGGCAAAATTTGTCAGAATTATAGTTAAACTTTGATACTGACAGATACGTGATTGATCAGAGATGAAGAGATTTTAGGGTTTATGTGCGCTGCCCTGTGCGTGGCTCGGCGACTCGCCGAATCCGAAGATTGATCAATATCTTATGCAGCCGTACAAACCGAGATGACGTCTACTTCAGCGAGTCATATGTGTCCTGGTCGGATTCTTGGTTAAGGCTGCTCGTTGAATAATCAAAAAACAACAAACAGTGACAGGAGTAACCCCCGAGAGGATTGAATCACTGTTGCTGCTACAATCAAGGAAATCACAACCAAGTACTCCCTTCATTCCACAATATAGTGCTTCTTTTATCCACGTGTTTCAACTTTGACCGTAAATTTAACTATCAAGACCGATTGCGGCGGGCGCAAAAATTATATCAGTGAATTCGTATTCGAAAGAAGTTTTCAATTATATAATTTTTTCTCCTGCCGCAGTTGGTCTTGTTGGTTAAATTTATGGTCAAAGTTAGACTTCGGGAAACGCGGGCGCACTATATTTTGGAATGGAGGAAGTACTACTGGTTGCATGGTTTACGAGATCTGTTTGACTTTGGAATAGTACTACAAGCTACTCCTAGTACGTGAGCTTTATTCAGAGCAAGTTTGGATGGGTCAACTCCTATTCATCACGTGAAGACACGAGAAAGATCAACTGGAGTAATACTTTGATTCCAAGATGGACTTGGCAACCTGCCTCCGAGCCGCCGTAGATCCGCGCGATCGCCGAGTTGCGGTGCCGCCGGCGCCCGCTGTTGCTACCTGTTTCTGCTCTGACCTGCTTGAGCGCGTCGCTTCCAAGCAGGCCGCACCTCTGTTCCGAGCCGCCGTTTTTCTCCTGCTGCGCCCTTCCTGTGTGGTCGCACCAGGCCGACCCTGCTATGGTCTCAGGCCACCCGCCGGCTGTCGTGGATGGATCCGCCAGGCTCCGCTTCTGATGTGGTTCGCCGCGGCCGCTGTACCTCGGTCGAATTGCCTCCGCCGCTGACGAAGTGTACCACAAGCCGCCCGGCATCTGCTGTGACCCGCCGCTCCAAGTTGCCTGCTCAAATCGCCGTAGCTCTGCCTCGCGGCCACCGTCGAGCCGCCGGGGTTGCTGTGTCTCTCTACAAACTGGCCGGCTGCCGTGGATAGATCCGCCAGGTGACTATTCCCGCCTGTGACCCGCTACTGTTGGCCGCGGCTCGCGTTAAGCCGCCGGCCCCCTCCGCGTGCAAGTCGCCGCTTCCGACTTACCCAACTTCACAGCCGCGCCCCGCGCTAGCTCTGACCCGCCGATGTGGTGTTACCCGGCCTTCCGAACCGCTCAAATCACCAACTCTGCCCTGTTTATGCCAAGCCACCGGAACAAGCTTCAAGCTGTCACTTCTCCCTCCTGAGCCAACTCGCTTCGCGCTAGACGCCTCCTCACACGGCCGGGTCGCCCCGCCTTGTCGCGCGCCTCCGCCACCGTCTCATCCTTGCGGTGAGCCGCCGCAGCACTGCGGCCTTGAGCCGCCCGCGCCGTTGCTTGCTTCCACTTCTGAGTCACCGGCGCCTTTGCGTGCTTCTGCCATGGCTCGTTTGAAGACTAACAACAGTAGACCGATCGCGCCTATACTGTCCCGCGATGGCTTGAGCCGCCCTCGCTGTTGCCAAGCTTCCAAATATCGGATAGCGGTCTTGTTTCGACATATCGGACGTCGGATATCGGGTGATTTATCGGATGATACGTAGATATATCGAAGAAAACAAGTCTACTTTTTTCTTTATTCATGTCAAAATATTTATTTTTAGTAAACGAAAAATGTGTGATGTTAGTGCTTTAGCATAACATTTTTAGATTCCTAGTTTATTAACTTGTTGATAAAGAAACTATTGAGGAAAGATTCACAAAATCCTTACTTTATGATTAAAAACAATACACAATACATATGCATTTATACGAAACATTGTGCATGACTTTGATAATATATAATGAAATTGTAAATGCATAACCTTATTTCACTGCTTTCTACTTCCTATGTTCCTAAATATAAGTCTTTTTAGAGATTGCACTATGAACTACGTACGGAGCAAAATAAGTGAATCTACACTTTAAAATATGTCTATATATATATATGTATGTACTCCCTCCGTTCCTTTATATAAGGTGTATTTGTTTTTTTATAAAATTTCACAATATAAGGTGCATTTCTTCTAAATCCTCATAATTCCCTTTTTATCCCTTAGAAAGAGGAAAGTATCTCTCACCTGATTTCCTCTATTGCTCCTTGAATCAAAATAAGGAAACTATCTCTCCCTTGATTGCTTATATCTCTTACTTTTCTGGACTCACTGATTTACTTGACATTAACCAACAAATTTGCCAAGGGTACTTTTGTCTTAACACCTCTATAATTGTGCATCTTGGTCACCGTGCCCAAAATAATACACCTTACACGAATCAACCTGTGGTTGGGTTGGTTAGGTGGACAGTGGTATCCCCAACCCACCAGGGTTCAAATCCTGGTGCTCGCATTATTCCTGGATTTATTTCAGGATTTCCGGCAATGCGCTTTCAGTGCGAGGAGACGTTCCCGTCGACGACGAGGCGCCTACGGTGACTTCGTAAATCTCAAGATGATATGTCGGCTCAGTCTCTCGGAGGTGCTCATAGGGGTAGGGTGTGCGTGTGTGCGTTCATAGGGGTGAGTGTATGCGCGTGTATATGAGCGCTTGTGTCTGTACTGATGCTCAAAAAAAATACACCTTACATAAAGGAACAAAGTAGTTTATAGTGAAATCTCTAAAAAGACATATTTAGGTACGAAGGGAATAATAAAAAATTGTTGTCATCTACGTATCGTTCTATATCGGTGGACATATCGGACTAGATATCAGCCATATCGATATTTCGATCCATATCGGATGATATGTTGAAAAATGATATTTACCAAATGATATGTTATGCTTATATCGATAGAGGCCCAAAAGTGATATATCGGCCTATATATCGGTTGTATCGGCCTAGATTTAAAAGCTTGACTGTTACTACCCGCCTCGTCGCTCACCTTTGCTTAAAACGGCTCATATATTGACACCAATGGCGGCGAAAACAATGATACCGTGTCAGGCTACCAGTCAAAATTATCAAGGCCTGTACTCTCTACGAAAAGTGACGTTCAACGGATGTTTCAAGTACTAGTGCATCTTCGTTTAACAAAAGTACCAGATTCCTGATTATTGGGTCATGTTGCGTCTTGAGCAACCTCAAGTTCTCGTATGACACAGCATGTGATACTAAAGACAAGTTACCAAGATTGAGATCATGCAAAAAAGAGCTCTACGCACGTGAGTGACATGCTGCTACAGGAGAAGAAACATGCACGTCCCAAACTTTATGGGCAAGTGGTACCCTGTTGAAAATGACACAACAACTGCATGCAACCGTTGATCATCAAATGTTTACATTAGATGGGTCATACCATCGCCAGTTTGTCTACGGAGTTACATTCGGATCATCTGTCATTTGGGCAAATCAGGTGATGTCCATCCAAATTTATTTTATTAACACATATTATTTTTATCAAAAAACAATTATTTGGTCTATGATATTTTTTCAGGACCATTATTTCTTACTAAAAGGTGTCGCAAAAGGGGCGTGAGGAAATATTATTTTTGCACTAGCTCTCGTCCTGCGCAAGTTGCTACCCCTGCTACATCAACACACGCGACTCACTCATTGTCCGTGCCCATGGCCGACTTACCTGCATTCGTGCCGTTTCCAAATATCGCGATTGATTCACCGTCCGCACGGCTTACCGCGCCTGCGATTGACTCGCCTAACCGCACCGACTTACAACGCCATGGAAGACTCGCATGTCTGCCCTCGTGGCCGTTTCACGCGTCTGCGCCGGCTTACAACGAGGAGGACAACTTGCTCGTCCGCACCGGTTTATAACGTTGCGGCCGTCTCATCTACCTGCTCCCGTGGCCGACTCGGCGTGATTGATTTCAGCTTCACCAAGATGATCATCAATTCCGCGGTGGATAATTGCTGGCTTGACGTATGAGGTGAAATCCATATAGTATATTTTTCATTGTTCGGGAACTCGGTAACTGGTAACTGCTCGGTCGACTACTGATTAGCGATTAATCGGTTAATCGGCCATTTAACTGAATTAATCGGTCGATCGTTAATTGGCTGCACATGAGAATATATTGGCAACATGTAACTAGTCTTTCACGAATTGTACACCACATAATCCAATGCTCATAGCTACGTATTATACATTTATACTAAAATATAATGTCGTAGCTCGTAGGCCTATAAAAAGCATGAACAAGAGGTAGAATTGTTACCTGGATGGTTTGATCATGATGCATTCAAACAGGAAGGCAACAAACCTACAGAATTGATGATAGATATGCATTTGTATATGCTCTAAACTTGTCATTGTCAAGATAAATGATTAAATGACAGCAATACATGTGACAACAAGAAGCCACACATGAGACATGACAAGATAAATTAAAATGACAGCCACACAACTTGGCAATATGCAGCCACACATAATAAGATAAATAGCAGCCACACATGTGAACATGGAATAATTCACTACAAGGTTCAACACAAATAGCATAATAGGTAATAAGGTTCACTGACCACAAATACTCAAATAGTTCTCACAACTCATAATGGCCTGGATTGCCGCTTCGGTTACCCCCCTTTTTTATGGATGCCGCTTCAGTTATCTGACCCATCACCGATTAATCCGTTTGACAACCAGTTAATCGTCTGACAACCGATTAAATGCCAGTTAATCGGCTTGACCATTTAATGAAATGAGTACGTGCTACTCGCCTCAGTTAGGCACTGAGTAGCGATTAAATGGGCATTTAAATGGTAACTCGGCCGAGTTCTTGAACAGTGATATTTTTATATTACATATTGCTTTCTTTAAAAAAGCAATTACTCTGGCTTGCAAGTTCTCCAATGCAGGACAACTTATATCACTGAGCTGTTGACTGACTCATACCGGTTTACATCACGGTCAAATATGGAGAATCTCAAGACAACTCCTCGAGCCGCCTTAAGACTCGGGGGCTACAATGGCATGACTCAGCAAAATTGGCCAGTATCAATATAGCAGTAGTCTCCGAGGCCGGGTTATTTTTTCCCTCCAATGACCCGGAGTTCTGGATTATTGATAAGAATTTAAAGGTCGTCAGAAAATTTCCGGTTCAAAATGAAGAATGCTGGTTTAAAATCCGGCTCAAGGTAAACTTGTCTCCCACAAAGCTTTGAAGCTCTCAATATCCGGTTTGAAATTCTGGTTTAAAAGAATTCATCTCTCGCAAGTTCGAGTTTTTAGAGAAAAAAAATTACAGGGACCAAAGAGAGTTTGTTGCATAGCACAACTCAAACATAGGCACCCGACGAGCACAGCTCAGAAATATATCACTTGGGGGCTTCCGGTTTATTGAGCTAAGCTATGATTACCCTTTGATCCGGCTCATAGCCACAGTTACAGGTCATTTGGGGGCTTCCTGTTCAAACATAGGTCATATTCGAACCAAAGAGAACATAGCTGTCGGTACCCTCTTGATCGGCGCAATGCCAAACTCACAAGGGGGCTTCTTGATCATATTCGAATCATAGCTTAACCCCTTTTGGGTCCGACTTGGATCGTATTCGAATCAGGGTCGTTAAAAACCTCTCAAGGTCATTTGGGGGTTTCCTGTTCAAACATATGTCGTATTCGAACCAAAGAGAACATAGTTGTCGGTACCCTCTTGATCGGCGCAGCGCCAAAGCCACTGGGGGCTACATGATCGTATTTGAATCCTAGCTTAACCCCTTTGGTCTGGTTTACTGATCGTATTCGAATTAGAAGCCTCAAAAAATTTCTCTCTGTTTGATTTAAGTTTTTGAAAACAGTCTTTTGGGTTTGTCTTGAGACTTTTTGCTCATATCTAAAGCATATATATGTGGTTTCTATTAACCCGGCTTGACTTTGGATGATAAGTCGCCATATATGACAATCATAAATATTTGAAAGTTTTGACTTCTAAAGATTGGGTTATCACCCTTACTGCACAGGTATCCTAAATCGGCAGTACGATTCAATATCACAGGTATGATATTGTTTATACATGATTATGTTTAAACAGGCCCTGGCTATGGACTTTAAGTCGCCAGTATATTTTGGATTGCGCCATTGGAATCATGCGCTTATCAATCATTGGATTATTGCTTTTATTGGATACGGCGATGTAAGCCAGCAGTATGAGCTAATTCCACAGGATTTGCAGAACTATGACTTATATAATGCTTAAGTCCAACCTCATCATTAAAATTGATGCTTTAAAATGATTATCTGCTCTGGATTTTCTCAAAGGCTATAAGCCACCGGGTTATAAAAATTCTGGCTTACAATGGGGGCGTATTAAATCGCCATCGGCCAAGAGCTGTCGGGTATTTAAACTCCGGATTTACTTGTCAAGAGATAAGGTATTCAAAGTCGCTTTGGCGCAATGGCTATTATTTTAGGGACATTTACATCTATGCCCCTAATTTGCACCCACTCTTAGATTTACCCCTAATTTTAAAGCATTCTCAAATTTGCCCCTCCGCCATTAGGTGCACATACAGAAATACCCTTCTGTGTCATTACCGCCCGGTCAAAGCAGGTCAAAGTCGGTCAAAGGGCTTTGACCATCCTGAAAAAATAGCAAAAAATTCTAAAAAATCTGAAAGTTTGTAGGATCAAAGATACTCAGGTTCACAAGGTGCGTGCAAAGTTCCGTGTTGTTCGTACATTCCAAGAGCTCGTGTCAGAGGAAAAACAATAAATATGTAAGCCTGTGAACAGTACATTCAAAAAATAGTAAGGAAATTCAAAAAAATATGAAATTTTTTGGCATCAAAGAGGCTCGGGTCTGCAAGTTGCGTGCAAATTTTTGTTGTGTTTGGACATTGGAGGGGCTTGTGGAGAAAAATAAATTTGGCTCGAGAAAAAACTTGGGAAAAAATGACTATTTTGTTTTTTCTTGTTAGAGCTCATCGCATGTCATTTGATCACAAAAACTTGCAAGCACCTTGTGCACCCAAGCCACTTTGATGCCAAAAAATTTCACATTTTTTTAATTTTTTTTGCTATTTTATTTCAAATTTATTGTTCACAAGCGTGCAGATTAACTGTTTTTCCTCGCCACGAGCTCCTGGAATGTCCAAATAGCATGAAAATTTGCACACACCTTGGGCACATGAGTATCTTCGATTTCACAAAATTTTAGATTTTTTAGATTTTTTTGCTATTTTTTTAGGACGGTCAAAGCTGTTTGACCGGACGGTAACTGCGCAAAAGAGCATTTCTATAAGGGCACCTAACGGCGGAGGGGCAAATTTGAGCAGGCTTTCGAATTAGGGGTATATCTGATTAGGTGGTTCGAGTTAGGGACAGAAATGCAAATGGCTTATTATTTTATCAATGGATATGATTTATTCTACATTGGAAGGAATAGTCCCGAGTCGCTGCAGGCTTACGACCCGACACTTGGGGGCTACATTATGCAGATTGAGATTATATCAAATATGCAAGTCCCATGTCACTGCCAGCATGCACCATGGCACTTGGGGGCTAATGCAAAGTCATTTTTACTAGGCCTTATTATTGAGCCGACCCTTGGGGGCTACCAACTGCTCCTGTCAAAAATTCAAGATACACAAGCCTCGGTCCATTATATTGAAGGATCAACTTCTCAGTTGATAAAGCACAAGGCTCTTAATCTTGTGGACGTTGGTTCAAGCCCCATGATGGGGGTTACATCATATGATATTATTGTCAATGAAGTATATATAAAGTCCCAGCTCAGTATTATCTTACTAAGCCGGCCCTTGGGGGCTACACTAGTTGAAATTTTTATGAGCATAAGGCAATTACAAGTCCCAGGTTGCTGCAAGCATGACAACCCGGCACTTGGGGGCTACAGGTAATATGCATATAAAGGAGGAACATCTTCAAATTTTTAGTTTTGGGCAAATCAGGAAGATTAATTGTGTGACCCGGCGTTGGCAAACAATAATAACTCGACGTCTATAAACGGTCATGACCCGGGATCATCAGTTTTTATAACCCGGCAATTTTGGCAATGATAAACCGGCAAGTTCTACATTTTCAAACCGGCTGAATATCAGTTGAATATTTGATGACCAATATTTTTGTCAAATCAGAGCATTGAAGGCCGATTCAAATGGATTCTTTATTTACAAAATATCTTCTGCAAGTAAATTGATTATGAAGCTGGTCTATTGACTCGAATTTTTTTAGAAGGAAGAAATGACAAGGACCTAAGGATGATCAAGTGCCGGTTTATAAGAATATTTAACCCGGAGCACAACCCGCCAAATTTATTCTTGTGTTTATGCTGCAGATCAGTTTAACATGGATAAATCCAAATTAAACCGGGGGCTAATGTCAGGGATATACCCCGCGGTGTAACCCGGCCGGAAGTATGCCCCGGCCGGACTTGGCGCTTCATCATAACCCGCCGGAAGACTGGCGACTTATGGGTTTGGCGATTCACTGGTCCGACGATTCACGAGCCTGGCGACTCACGGATGGCCCCGACGACGGGTCAGATAAAGGACAAGGCCCAAGGCCCAGTAGGCCGGTTCGTATAACGTTGGGCCGGTTTAAGAGGAATGGCATAAGGAATATTCTCTCCTACAAAGGAAGCAAGACTAGGACTCCGCTTGTAATAAAGTAATCCTAATCCTACTAGGACTAATCATGTAACCCGCCCCTTCAACATATATAAGGAGGGGCAGGGCTCCCCAAAAAGGGGCAACAAGAAACAATATGTAGGGCTAGACACAAAGGGGGCAGCTTATGCGGCGGCTCTCTCATGAGCATAATGAGATCTAGCCACAAACAACATGTAGGGCTATTACCGGATGATGTTTCCCGGGGCCCGAAGCTGTCTAAATCCTTGTCTTGTGTTGCGTCTCTCGATTCCGCTCAACCCCTCTCAAGCTACTACAAAGATGCGTTGGCCTCACGATTAAGTCATCACACTAGGACATCTGCCATGACAATTCCACGACAAAACCACCTCAAAGTTATCCTTTCTAATCGATCTATTCAATAGTCCGTAGTAAAATAACATGAAGCTACTCTTTTCGTTCAATCTATCCTAGAGTTCATACTAGAATAACACCTTAAGACACAAATCAACCAAAACCCTAATGTCACCTAGATACTCCAATGTCACCTCAAGTATCCGTGGGTATGATTATATGATATGCATCACACAATCTCAGATTCATCTATTCAAACCAACACAAAGTACTTCAAAGAGTGCCCCAAATATTCTACCAGAGAGTCAAGACGAAAACGTGTGCCAACCCCTATGCATAGCTTCATGGCCGGAACCCTCAAGTTGATCACCAAAACATACATCAAGTGGATCAGGTGATATCCCATTGTCACCACAGATAAGCACATGCAAGACATACATCAACTATTCTCAAATCCTTAAAGACTCAATCCGATAAGATAACTTCAAAGGGAAAACGCAATCCATTACAAGAGAGTAGAGCGGGAGAAACATCATAGGATCCAAATATAATAGCAAAGCTCGCGATACATCAATATTGTATCACCTCAAGAACACGAGAGAGAGAGAGAGAGAGAGAGAGAGATCAAACACATAGCTACTGGTACATACCCTCAGCCCCGAGGGAGAACTACTCCCTCCTCGTCATGGAGAGCACCGGGATGATGAAGATGGCCACCGGAGAGGGATGCCCCTCCGGCAGGGTGCCGGAACGGGTCTAGATTGGTTTTCGGTGGCTATGGAGGCTTCTGGCGGTGGAACTCTCGATCTATTGTGCTCCTCGAAGTTTTAGGGTATATGGATATATATAGGAGGAAGAAGTACGTCAGGGGAGCCACGAGGGGCCCACGAGGGTGGAGGGCGCGCCCAGAGTGGTGGGTGCGCCCCCTGCCTCATGCCTTCCTCGTTGCTTCCCTTACGTACACCCCAAGTCTTCTGGGTTGCTTCCGTTCCAAAAATAAGTTCCGTGAAGTTTCAGGTCAATTGGACTCCGTTTGATTTTCCTTTTCTGCGATACTCTAAAACAAGGAAAAATAGAAACTGGCACTGGGCTCTAGGTTAATAGGTTAGTCCCAAAAGTAATATAAAAGTGCATAATAAAGCCCATAAACATCCAAAACAGATAATATAATAGCATGGAACAATCAAAAATTATAGATACGTTGGAGACGTATCAGCATCCCCAAGCTTAATTCCTGCTCGTCCTCGAGTAGCTAAATGATAAAAACAGAATTTTTGATTCCATAACCTGGAGTAGTGGATATTTCTCTAAGTAATTCTCTTCATTTTGGCATGAATGTTCAGATCCATAAGATTCAAGACAAAAGTTTAATATTGACACAAAAATAATAATACTTCAAGCATACTAACTAAGCAATCATGTCTTCTCAAAATAACATGGCTAAAGAAAGCTATCCCTACAAAATCATATAGTCTAGCTATGCTCCATCTTCACCACACAAAGTATTTAAATCATGCACAACACCGATGACAAGCCAAGCAATTGTTTCATACTTTTGATGTTCACAAACTTTTTCAATCTTCACGCAATACATGAGCGTGAGCCATGGACATAGCACTATAGGTGGAATAGAATGGTGGTTGTGGAGAAGACCAAAAGGAGAAGATAGTCTCACATCAACTAGGCGTATCAACGGGCTATGGAGATGCCCATTAATAGATATCAATGTGAGTGAGTAGTGATTTCCATGTAACGGATGCACTAGAGCTATAAATGTATGAAAGCTTAACAAAAGAAACTAAGTGGGTGTGCATCCAACTTGCTTGCTCGCGAAGACCTAGGGCACTTGAGGAGGCCCATTGTTGGAATATACAAGCCAAGTTCTATAATGAAAATTTCCCACTAGTATATGAAAGTGATAAAACAAGAGACTCTCTATCATGAAGATCATGGTGCTACTTTGAAGCACAAGTGTGGAAAAAAGGATAGTAGCATTGTCCCTTTCATTTTTTTTATTTTTTTATTTGGCCTTTATTTTTTTATTTTTTTATTTGGCCTTTTTTGCCTTTCTTTTTTTTATTTGGCCTTTCTCTCTTTGGAGGGGGGGGGGACAGTGCTCTATTAATGACGATCATCACACTTCTATTTATTTACAACTCAAGAATTACAACTCGATACTAGAACAAAGTATGACTCTATATGAATGCCTCCGACAGTATACCGGCATAGCAATGATGCATGAGTGACTTATATGAAAGAATTATGAACGGTGGCTGAAAGTGCAACTATCCCTAGGTGGTTTTGGTAATTCATAACAACATATAGCTCACTGAGCTAATACTATTTCAAGATAATTATTTCAGGAAAGCTCAATGATTGGCATGGCATGGATGTGAAAGTGGAACCCTCAAAATGTTAAGGACAATGGATTGGCTCAAGCTCAAAAGCTCAAGACTCTTCATTTTATATTTTAGTGATCCAAGATCACATTGAGTCCATAGGAAAAGCCAATACTATTAAGGAGGGATGAGGTGTTGCTTAATGAGCCTCTTGCTTCATGTGCTTAGTGATATTCTCCAAAACCCTCAACTACTTTCCCATATCCACATATGACCAAAACTCTAAGCCAAACTCGGTCCTACCGATTCTTCCTATCCGGCGCCACCGAGTTTCACTTGTCATTAGCCACTGCCAAACCCTAGCAATTCGGTTCTACCGATAAGGATCTCGGTCCCACCGAGATGGGGTTGCAAACTCTCTGTTTCCATTTTGTAACTTTTCGGTCCCACCAAAAGAGCGAATCGGTCCCACCGAGATTGCAATGTAAACTCAGTGTTTCCCCTTTATAACTTTTCGGTCTCACCGAAAGAGCAAATCGGTCCCACCGAGTTTGCCTGACCAACTCTCTGGTTAGCTAATTACCAAATTCGGTCTCACCGAGTTTGTGTAATCGGTCTCACCGATATTACGTTATGCCCAAACCCTAACCGAATCGGTCCTACCGAGTTGCATGTCAGTCCCACCGAAATTCCTAACGGTCACTAGGTTTACTATTTCGGTCAGACCGAGTTTATTGATTCGGTCCCACCGAGATTGGAAAACTGTGTAACGGTTGGATTTTGTGTGGAGGCTATATATACCCCTCCACCTCTTTCTCATTCAGTGAGAGAGCCATCAGAACACACACATCATTCCAACTCATATGTTCTGAGAGAGAACCACCTACTCATGTGTTGAGACCAAGACATTCCATTCCTACCATATGAATCTTGTTCTCTAGCCTTCCCAAGTTGCTTTCCACTCAAATCTTCTTTCCACCAAATCCAAATCCTATGAGAGAGAGTTGAGTGTTGGGGAGACTATCATTTGAAGCACAAGAGCAAGGAGTTCATTACCTACACACCATTTGTTACTTCTTGGAGAGTGGTGTCTCCTAGATTGGCTAGGTGTCACTTGGGAGCCTCCGTCAAGATTGTGGAGTTGAACCAAGGAGTTTGTAAGGGCAAGGAGATCGCCTACTTCGTGAAGATCTACCGCTAGTGAGGCAAGTCCTTCGTGGGCGATGGCCATGGTGGGATAGACAAGGTTGCTTCTTCGTGGACCCTTTGTGGGTGGTTGCTTCTTCGTGGACCCTTGGTGGGTGGAGCCCTTCATGGACTCGCGCAACCGTTGCCCTTGGGTGGAGCCCTGTGTGGACTTACGCAACCGTTACCCTTCGTGGGTTGAAGTCTCCATCAACGTGGATGTAGGATAGCACCACCTATCCGAACCACGGGAAAAACATCCGTGTCTCCAATAGCGTTTGAATTCTCCAAACCCTTCCCTTTATATTCTTGCAAGTTGCATGCTTTACTTTCCGCTGCCAATATACTCTTTGCATGCTTGCTTGAATTGTGTGATGATTGCTTGACTTGTCCTAAAATAGCCAAAATCTGCCAAGAACTAAAATTGGGAAAAGGTTAAGTTTTTATTTGGTCAAGTAGTCTAATCACCCCCCCCTCTAGACATACTTTCGATCCTACAGTGGCTTTGCCACAACTAAAATGTCAACTACATGATCATGCGAAGCAATATGACAATGATGGAGCGTGTCATAGTAAATGGAACGGTGGAAAGTTGCATGGCAATATATCTCGGAATGGCTATGGAAATGCCATAATAGGTAGGTATGGTGACTGTTTTGAGGAAGGTCTATGGTGGGTTTAAGGTACCGGCGAAAGTTGCGCGATACTAGAGAGGCTAGCAGTGGTGGAAGGGTGAGAGTGCGTATAATCCATGGACTCAACATTAGTCATAAAGAACTCACATACTTATTGCAAAAATCTATTAGTTATCTAAACAAAGTATTACGCGCATGCTCCTAGGGGGATAGATTGGTAGGAAAAGATCATCGCTCGTCCCCGACCGCCACTCATAAGGAAGACAATCAATAAATAAATCATGCTCCGACTTTGTCACATAACGGTTCACCATACGTGCATGCTACGGGAATCACAAACTTCAACACAAGTATTTCTCAAATTCACAACTACTCAACTAGCATGACTCTAATATCACCATCTTTATATCTCAAAACAATCATCAAGTATCAAACTTCTCATAGTATTCAATGCACTTTATATAAAAGTTTTTATTATATCCCTCTTGGATGCCCATCATATTAGGACTAAATTCATAACCAAAGCAAATTACCATTATGTTTAGAGACTCTCAAAATGATATAAGTGAATCATGAGAGTTCATCTATTTCTTCAAAATAAAACCACAGCCGTGCTCTAAAAAGATATAAGTGAAGCACTAGAGCAAATGACAAACTACTCCGAAAGATATAAGCGAAGCTCAATGAGTAGTCAAATAATTATGCAATTATATGAAGATTCTCTAACATTAAAGATTTCAGATCTTGGTATTTTATTCAAACATCAAGCAAAACAAAATAAAATAAAATGACGCTCCAAGCAAAACACATATCATGTGGCGAATAAAAATATAGCTCCAAGTAAAGTTACCGATGAACAAAGACGAAAGAGGGGATGCCTTCCGGGGCATCCCCAAGCTTAGGCTTTTGGTTGTCCTTGAATATTACCTTGGGGTACCTTGGGAATCCCCTACCTTAGGCTCTTTCCACTCCTTATTCCATAGTCCATCAAATCTTTACCCAAAACTTGAAAACTTCACAACACAAAACTTAACAGAAAACTCGTAAGCTCCGTTAGTATAAGAAAATAAATCACCACTTAGGTACTATTGTGAACTCATTCTTTATTTATATTGGTGTTAAACCTACTTTATTTGTCGGATTTCGGGTTCCGGCAGACCCTTAAGGTTCTAACTCTGGGGTGCGCACGGAGATCTTTCCACTACCGACTCGCGCTTCTATGGCTCGCAAGAAATCTAGGCTGGAAAGAAGAACACACAGAGGACATGAGGTTTATACTGGGTCGGGCCACCGATGTGGTGTAATACCCTACTCCGGTGTGTGGTGTGGTGGATTGCCTCAGGGGCTGATGATGAACAATACAGGGGGAAGAACGGCCTCGCGAGAGGTGTTCTTGAGCTGGTGTGGTATGTTCTACTTGGTCCGGATCCCCCTTCCCTCTATGGTTGCTAGTGCTACTTATAGAGGCCCTGGTCCTCTTCCCAAAATGTGAGCGGGAAGGGCGCCAACAATTGGCCATTTTGAAGGGGAACATCTAGTACAAGTTATCCTGACCAAAGGTGGTCTTCAGCTGCCAAAAGCACTGGTGATGACACCGTCTTGGGCTCCATGATGACCTCCGTCCTGCCGCTCTGCTGGTCTTGGTCTCGTTGCACCGGAATGGTAACCTTTGCCCGATGCCTTGGACTGTGCTTGTTCCCTTTGCACCGAAGGGGAAACAAGGACACTGCACAGGCCGGTGCCCGCCTGGCGCCCGCCTGATCTCGATCGTCATGGCTTGCATTATGGGCTCCTCGCGAGGTGCCCCTGCCTTGATCTCTCCGCCTCCTCGCGAGCCTGCATGATGAGGCTGCTCCTGAGGAAGCTTCCTGTCGTCCGCCCCACAGGGCTTGGCCCCTCGCAAGGGTCTTGAGTTTGAGCTGATGAAGCTGGGACGCACTGGGGCCCCACTCGAGCCACGCCGCAGGCCATAGGCAGGCAAGTCTGGGGACCCCCGTTCCCAGAACACCGACAGTAGCCCCCGGGGGCCAGAGGCGCGCCCGGGCTGGGCCTAGCAGAGATGCAAAGGGGCAAGCGCGAAGCACTGCGGGCCCCAATAGTCTGCGGCCTTGGGCGCCGTGTGGCGACAGATTGGTCGTGGGCGTATGCGCTTCCCCATGATGCCTCGGCAACCGCACGACTTGGCAAGTCTGTGCATGCAGAGAAATGGGTCATGATTACCTGCGATCGTGGTGGTCGGCGGTTGGCCTTCTCCAGCTATAAGTATGGCACTGTGCGAGCCTCGTTAGCGTATCCTTTCCTGCTACTCCTTTTCTTCTTCTTGGCTACTCGCCATTCCCATGGCTCCGCCAAAGAGATTCTCGGCCGCAGAGAAAGGAAAAGCTCGTCCGGCAGGGCCAGACTCCCCACCGACCAAGCGCGGTCGGGGACGCCCTCGCAAGCACCCCGCGGTCCCTGTAGTGGCTTGCCGTGGCCATGGAGGCGGTTCCCTGCGTGGTGGTGAGCGCCCGGTTGCCGATGGGAGGCCGGACATGGCCGCGAGGTCCCCCAGGCCGCACTTTCGCTCAACGGAGGTGCTGCCGGAGTTCGTCGTGTGGTTGGCGGACCCGACCAGCACCTGGCTCCAGCTCCCCTGTTTCTTCGTAGGTGAACTGCCGGCCGACGCTCAAGGCGGCCTCCGGCTTCAGGCAGATGGTTGCTGCAGCAGGGCCTCCTGGGCTTCGCTAGAGGTCTCCGCTTCTGGGGATGCGGTCCTGACCCGCGGCTGGCAAACGTTTGCCCGTGCGTGTGGCCTGAGCCGGCGGTGCACCCTGCACTTCAAATTCCATGCTGACGCCACCCTCTACGTGAGGGTGTTCGGGGAAGACGGTCGTCGCGTTGGGTGCTGCCCCAAAGACGATGACCGCGACCGCCTGCCCAGCCCCGGTGCTGACCAGGATGAAGACGGCGGCAGGCGTGTAGGCGGCGGCGCTTGGGGCTCCCCAAGCTTTGGCGACTCCTTCTCAGGCAGCAGCTCCTCCAGCGGTGGCCGTGACCAGCCGTCGCGCCCGCCTGGGTGAAGGTAGCGGGTCAGCCCACCGTCGCGCCCCAGTGAAGCGAGAGGAGGGATCCGCCTGAGCCCCCAGAGTCAGCTCGAGCTTTCGCCGCAAGTTGGTGCCGAGCAAGTCGTGCCCATTTTGTTTTTCTTCTTTCCCTGCGCAGAAAAGGAAGGTAGTATAGGGCCCTATGGGGGCGTGTTAGAACTGTTGCTGTTAATCATTATGCTGCTTCCGCTATTTCTGCGTTATGTTTCCGTGCCGCATGCCCATGTGCGGGGATTATTTAGCTCAGTGGGGCTTGACGTGGTCCTCGCCTCCCGAGGCTGATGCCTCGCCGCACGCTTCATGTCTTGCAAGGATTAGCAGGAGGAGTAGCCTTCGGTCTGGTTGCGGGGGCAATCGGCCCAGGTCCCGCGCTCGTGTCGCGATGCCCGTGGGGCACGGACCGGGACGAGTGCTCCCGCAGCGGACCCGGACAGGAAAGCTTCAAACAATCGGGGCAGAAAACACTCGCGAGGGCACCCGCGAACCTCCCTCACGATATTTGTGAGAGAAAACGAGGCAAGTGAGTGAAAAGGACAAAGAATCACAAGCCTGGGATGGCAACAGCTCCAGTAAGACTTCAAACAGGAACGAACAAGTGAACTGCAGAAAGCAAATGAAAAAGTCGCGTTCGGCACCTATTCTAGTCTTCGACGTCTTCTCACCAGCGCGGAGCTAAGTGCTGCCACTGGGCATGGGCGGGAGCCCCCGAGGCCCAAGGGCGGCACTCCGGAGACTCCGGGGCGTGTACAGCCCCACTCATTATTACGTGAGAGTGTCACGGGCGGCGAGCTTCACAGGCATTGGCCTTCTTCACAGGCACCGGGCCTTTCCCAAAACGTGGCAGCTTCACAGGCATTGGCCTTCTTCACAGGCACCGGGCCTTTCCCAGAACGCGGCAGCTTCATAGGCATTGGCCTTCTTCACAGGCACCGGGCCTTTCCAAAAATGCGGCAACTTCATAGGCATTGGCCTTCTTCACAGGCACCGGGCCTTTCCCAAAATGCGGCAGCTTCACAGGCATTGGCCTTCTTCAGAGGCACCGGGCCTTTCCATAGGCGCTAGGCCTCGCTCAAGGATAGAACCTTCGAAGATGTTGAATGTTCCATGCGTTCTAGACGGGTACCCCCTCCGGGGTCTCCAAGCGCGCGGAGCCAGGCCTGGAAACATGAACAACCTTGAATGGGCCCTCCCACATGGGAGAGAGCTTGTACAGCCCCTCCCTGGAGAGAACCCGTCTGAGCACGAGGTCCCCTACCTCAAGAGTTCTGGGGCGGATGTTGCGGCAGTGGTATCGCCGCAGCGCCTGTTGAACCTTGCCGCTCGTAGCACGGCTTCTCGACGACTTTCCTCCCCCAGCACGAGATTCGTCCCCCACATGGCGTCCTGCTGCGTCTCGTCGAATGCCAGGACCCGCGCGGAGCGACGCCTGACCTCGTGAGGGAGGACAGCTTCTGCTCCGTAGACAAGGAAGAACGGGGTCTCGCCAGTCGGCTTGGCCGCGGTTGTGCGGATAGACCACAACACGGACTAGAGCTCGTCGTACCAGCCCCTGCCGCAAGCCTCCAGCTTCTTCTTGAAGGTCCTGGCTTTGAGGCCCCTCAAGACCTCCGTGTTGGCTCACTCGGCCTGGCCGTTGCTCCGGGGGTGCGCCACCGAGGCGTAGCATATCTGTGTTCCAAGGTTAGCACAGTACGTTTTGAAGAGATTACTGGTGAATTGTGAACCGTTGTTGGTGATGATGCGGTTAGGCACCCCAATCCGGCTCACGAGACCCTTGATGAACTTGACTGCGGAGCCTGCTGGGATGGTGCGGACAGCTTCAACCTCAGCCCACTTGGTGAACTTGTCCACAGCGACGTAGAGGTAGCGATAGCCCCCTGGCGCCCGAGGGAACGGGCCTAGAATGTCTAGCCCCCAAACTACGAACGGCCACGAGAGGGGTATAGTCTGTAGACCCCCCGCCGGCTGATGGATCTGCCTAGCGTGGAACTGGCAGGCCTCGCAAGCCTTCACCAGCTCAACGGCGTCGCTAAGTGTTGTGGGCCAGTAGAATCCACTGCGGAATGCCTTGCCGATGAGGGTTCGCGACGATGAGTGGTGCCCACAGTCTCCGCCGTGTATGTCCGCCAGCAGCTCCTTCCCTTGCTCTCTCGAGATGCAATGTAGGGACATGTCATTTGGTCACTTCCGGTAGAGCTCCCCACCTTGATGCAGTAAGTCGTGGCCTGCCGTGCAACACGCTGTGCCTCCTCCTCACTCTCCGGCAGGGTCCCTTTCATCAAGTAGTTCTTGAGCTCTGCGATCCAACACCCTTCCTGAGGCTCTAATGCCAGGAGCGGGCGTGCCCCTAAAGCCGGGCCGCAGGCCGGAGCTCCCGAGGTAGGCAGCTGAGGGAGCTCCTCCCTTGGTTACGCCGTGCTCGATAGTGACGGTGCCGCCGAGGGTTTGAAGAGCCGCTCATCGAAGACGCCAGGCTCCTGAGGCAGCCGCCTGGATGCCCTCTTGGCAATGTCATGAGCCTCTTGATTGGTGCCGCGAGGCACATGTTGCAACTCCAGCCCCCAGAACTGCTTCTCCATCTTGCGAACCTCAGCAAGGTAGGCTTCCATGTGCTCATCCTTTGGTTCGTATATCTTGTTGGAGAAGTTGACGAGGAGCTGCGAATCGCCCTTGATGATGAGGCACTTTACCCCTAAGGCGATTGCGGCTTTCAAGCCTGCTATCAGGCCTTCGTACTCTGCTATGTTGTTGGAGACCTTTTCTCCGTGCTGGAAACAGAGTTGCATGGCGTAGTAGAGTTTGTCTTGAGTGGGGGATACAAGCACTGCGCCAGCTCCCGCGCCATGTCGGGAGAATGCCCCATCGAAGTACATGACCCAGCCGTCTGGTGCCTCACTTCCGGGGGGAAGTGATCGGTCCTCGCCTGCCTCGAGACCCGGTGCTTCTGCCCATTCTGCCACGAAATCCGCAAGTGCGGCCCCCTTGATGACTCTGGTCGTACTAAATTCTAGCTGAAATGCCTGTAGTTCGATGTTCCATTCAGCGACTCTTCCAGCTGAGTTGGGGCTCCTGAGTACCCTTTCCAAGGGGTATGCTGAGACGACTTTGATGGGATGGCCTTGGAAATAGTGCCGCAGCTTGCGTGAGGCCACTAATAGCGCGAGGAGGAGTTTTTGAGGCATGGGGTACCGCGCCCTTGCGTCCTGTAGCACCATGCTGACGAAGTACACGGGATGCTCGACGAGGTTGAGGGTGCTAGCGCAGCTTGCATCCTCCAGAGGTCGAGGCGTCTCCTGAGATGGTGGAGCCCTCGGTGCTTGGTCGCTTCAAGAGGCTTCTCCTGCCCCGGGTGCGTTCTCCTGCTGCGGCTATTCCGCTCCAGCTGTGGTCGTGGTCCTCGCGAGGCCCTCTTGGCTTTGCTTTGCTTCAGCCCGGACGGTGGCTGCGGCCTTGGTCCGGCGCTCCTCCCTGACCGCCACCAGGGCTGCGCTAGCGGAGTAGGGGGTGGCCGCAAGGTAGAGCACCAGGGGCTCCCGTGGACGCGGAGCTACCATCACTGGTGGGCTGGTAAGGTACCTCTTGAGATCTTGGAATGCCTTGTCGGCCTCTTTAGTCCATTCGAAGGGGCCCTTCTTCTTCATCAACTTGAAGAAGGGCAGTGCTCGTTCCCCCAGCTTGGAGATGAAGCGCCCTAGTGCGGTTACATGCCCGGTGAGCTTCTGCATCTCTCTGAGGGTCTTTGGCGGGCTCATGTCTTCGACTGCTTTGACCTTCTCTGGGTTGGCCTCGATGCCCCTGTGGGACACGAGAAAACCCAGGAGCTTGCCCGAGGGGACCCCAAACACGCACTTCTCCGGGTTGAGCCATAGGTCCACTTCGTTGAGGCTCGCAAAGGTTTCTTCCAGGTCTTGTATCAGGGTTTTTGCCTCCCGGGACTTCACCACAATGTCGTCGACGTAAGCTTCAGCGTTCCTCCCGAGCTGTCGGCCTAAGGCGATGTGCATCAGCCGCTGAAAGGTTGCGCCTGCGTTGCGCAACCCAAATGGCATGCACGTGTAGCAGTACATTCCACATGGGGTCAGGAAAGCCGTTTTTCCACGTCTTCTACCGCCATCTTGATCTGGTGATAGCCTTAGAAGGCATCTAGGAAGCACAATAGGTCACACTCTGCGGTAGAGTCGACTATCTGGTCAATGCGGGGGAGCGGAAATGGATCCTGTGGGCAGGCTTTGTTGAGGTTGGTGAAGTTGACACACATGCGTTCCTTTCCTCCCTTTTTCGGCACAATGACCGGATTAGCAAGCCAATCTAGGTAACGGACCTCGCGGATAACTCCTGCCGCTTCTAGCTTCCGGGCCTCCTGAACGATGAAAGCTTGTTTCTCAGTGGACTGTCACCTCGCCTTCTGCTTCACGGGGCGCACGTTGGGGCACACATTAAGGTGATGCTCAATCACACCCCTCGGGACCCCTGCTAACTAATCAGGTTCCCATGCGAACACCTTCTTGTTCGCACGCAGGAACCTCACCAGGGCCTTCTCCTGCTCGGGCTCAAGGTTGGCTCCTATGGTGAAGGTAGCGTCAGTGGACCCGTCCATGTCGACCGGTACCTGCTTGGTTTCCGCCTTGTCTTGGGTGAGCAGCTGCTTCTTTTTAGCCGGCGCAGCCCCCTTGGGCTCAAGGGCGTCGGTGCTGGTGGGCTGCGCCACCGCGGCCGCCCTGAAGGCAAGCTTGAGCGCCTGCAGCGCATCCCTTGTGTCTCCTGACATGGTAAGGACGCCGCTGCTTCCGGGCATCTTCATGAGGTTGTACGTCGGGTGAGTTGCTGCAATGAACCGAGCCAAGGCCGGATAGCCGAGGATGGCATTGTAGGGGAGGCCGATGGGGACAATGTCGAAGTCGATCAGCTCTGTGCGGAAGTTGTCGTGGGTGCCGAAGGTGACCGGGAGGCGGATCTGTCCCAAGGAGGCGGTGGAACCGACTCCGACACCCGAGAAAGGCCTGCTAGGCAGAAGTCGGTCTAGCGACACGTGGAGGAGGCCTAAGGCCTCCACCGAGAGCACGTTGAGGCCGGCACCGCCGTCAATGAGGGTCCTGTTGACGGCCACCTGGCAGATGGTGGGGGTGCACAGCATCAGGAGCGCGCCCGAACCGATGGGGTTGATGGGGTGATCATCCGAGTCGAAGGTTAGATCGGCCTCGGGCGCCACCCAGCCCGGGGGGCTTCTCGACGCTTGGAAGCGATGCTGATCCGGCGGGTGAACGGCTTGACGTGGCGGCTCTAGGATGGTGCCTGTGTGCCACCCAGGAGAGCTGCGACAACGGGCGGCACTGGTGCGGCATAACGGGCGAGGAAGAGGTCGCGCAGCTCCTCCCAGGAGGTCCCAGAAGCCGTCGACAGGTGGAGGAGCCATGCGCGTGGGTCACCAGCGAGGGCCATGGGGAACCAGTTGGCCATCACTCGGTCGTCAACCCCGCTTTGAGGACGACCTCCTCATACGCCAGCAGGAAAACCAGCGGATCCGTCGCGCCGTTGTAGCGCGGCGGCGCCTCAGGCTTGAATTTGTGCGGCCACTGCACCTGTCGCAAGGTGGGGGCCAAGGCTCGGAGCCCCCCGGCCCAGTGTCGGCATCGTTTGCTGGAGCAGGCGGCATGTTGTCCGCCATGGGGGCGAAACACGATGTTGGTGGGAGCGGTTCGTCGAGAGGGAGAACTCCGGCGCACCCCTACCTGGCGCGCCAAATGTCGGATTTCGGGTTCCTACAGACCCTTAAGGTTCAAACTCTACGGTGTGCACGGAGATCTTTCCACTACCGACTCGCGCTTCTATGGCTCGCAAGAAATCTAGGATGGAAAGAAGAACACACAGAGGACACGAGGTTTATACTGGTTCGGGCCACCGATGTGGTGTAATACCCAACTCCAGTGTGTGGTGTGGTGGATTGCATCAGGGGCTGATGATGAACAATACAGGGGGAAGAACGGCCTCGCGAGAGGTGTTCTTGAGCTGGTGTGGTATGTTATACTTGGTCTGGATCCCCCTTCCCTCTATGGTTGCTAGTCCTACTTATAGAGGCCCTGGTCCTCTTCCCAAAATGTGAGCGGGAAGGGCGCCAACAATTGGCCGTTTTGAAGGGGAACATATAGTACAAGTTATCCTGACCAAAGGTGGTCTTCGGCTGCCAAAGGCACTGGTGATGACGCCGTCTTGGGCTCCACGATGTCCTCCGTCCTGCCGCTCTACTGGTCTTGGTCTCGTTGCACCGGAATGGTAACCTTTGCCCGATGCCTTGGACTGTGCTTGTTCCCTTTGCACCGAAGGGGAAACAAGGAAACTGCACAGGCCGGTGCCCGCCGGGCGCCCGCCTGATCTCGATCGTCGTGGCTTGCATCACGGGCTCCTCACGAGGTGCCCCTGCCTTGATCTCTCCGCCTCCTCGCGAGCCTGCCTGATGAGGCTGCTCCTGAGGAAGCTTCCTGTCGTCCGGCCCGCAGGGCTTGGCCCCTCGCGAGGGTCTTGAGTTTGAGCTAATGAAGTTGGGCCGCACTGGGCCCCCACTCGAGCCACGCCGCAGGCCGCAGGCAGGCAAGTCTGGGTACCCCCGTTCCTAGAAAGCCGACAGTATTCCAACTTCTCTATGGTTTATAAACTATTTTACTAGCCATAGATTCATCAAAATAAGTAAACAACACACAGAAAACAGAATCTGTCAAAAACAGAACAGTCTAGAGTAATCTGGATCAAACGTATATTTCTGGAACTCATAAAATTCTCAAATAAATTTATGGACGTGAGGAATTTATCTATTAATCATATTAAAAAATAATTAACTAAATATCACTTTCCAAATAAAAATGGCAGCAATTCTCGTGAGCGCTAAAGTTTCTGTTTTTTACAGCAAGATCAACAAGACTTTCCCCAAGTCTTCCCAACGGTTCTACTTGGCACAAACACTAATTAAAACATAAAAACTCAATAATAACAGAGGCTAGATAAATTATTTATTGCTAAACAGGAGCAAAAATCAAGGAACAAAAATAAAGTTGGGTTGCCTCCCAACAAGCGCTATCGTTTAACGCCCCTAGCTAGGCATGATGATTTCAATGATTCTCGCATAAACGATAAGAATTGTAACATAAAGAGAGCATCATGAAGAATATGACTAGCACATTTAAGTCTAACCCACTTACTATGCATAGGGATTTTGTGAGCAAACAACTTGTGGGAACAAGAATCAACTTGCATAGGAAAGCAAAACAAGCATAACTTTAAAACTTTAAGCACATAGAGAGGGAACTTGATATTATTGCAATTCCTACAAGCATATATTCCTCCCTCATAATAATTTTCAGTAGCATCATGAATGAATTCAATAATATAAACATCACATAAAGCATTGTTTTCATGATCTACAAGCATAGAAAATTTACTACTCTCTACATAAGCAAAATTCTTCTCAATGAGAATAGTGGGAGTATCATAGGAGACTCGAATACTATAAATTGTTTCCACATTAAAAGAGTAATGCTCAGAAAAAGGGTAATCATAATCATGACACATTTTATGAATATAATCATCACTACTTTTTATAGCATGTATATCATCACAATAATTATCATAAGTAGCAACTTTGTTCTCATCATAATCGATTGAAACCTCTTCCAAGATAGTGGAATCATCACTAAATAAAGTCATGACCTCTCCAAATCCACTTTCATCAATATAATCATCATAAATAGGAGGCATGCTTTCATCATAATAAATTTGCTCCTCAAAACTTGGGGGACAAAAAATATCATCTTCATCAAACATAGCATCCCCAAGCTTGTGGCTTTGCATATCATTAGCATCAAAGATATCCAAGGAATTCATACTAACAACATTGCAATCATGCTCATCATACAAAGATTTAGTGCCAAACATTCTAATGCATTCTTCTTCTAACACTTTGGCACAATTATCAGAATCCTTATTTTCACGAAAGGCATTAAAAAGATGAAGCATATGAGGTAACCTTAATTCCATTTTTTGTAGTTTTCTTTTATAGACTAAACTAGTGATAAAACAAGAAACTAAAAGATTCGATTGCAAGATCTAAAGATATACCTTCAAGCGCTAACCTCCCCAGCAACGGCTCCAGAAAAGAGCTTGATGTCTACTACACAACCTTCTTCTCGTAGACGTTGTTGGGCCTCCAAGTGCAGAGGTTTGTAGGATAGTAGCAAATTTCCCTCAAGTGGATGACCTAAGGTTTATCAATCCGTAGGAGGCGTAGGATGAAGATGGTCTCTCTCAAGCAACCCTGCAACCAAATAACAAAGAGTCTCTTGTGTCCCCAACACACCCAATACAATGGTAAATTGTATAGGTGCACTAGTTCGGCAAAGAGATGGTGATACAAGTGGTATATGGATGATAGATACGGGTATTTGTAATCTGAAAATATAAAAACAGCAAGGTAACTAATGATAAAAGTGAGCACAAACGGTATTGCAATGCTAGGAAACAAGGCCTAGGGTTCATACTTTCACTAGTGCAAGTTCTCTCAACAATAATAACATAATTGGATCATATAACTATCCCTCAACATGCAACAAAGAGTCACTCCAAAGTCACTAATAGCGGAGAACAAACGAAGAGATTATGGTAGGGTACGAAACCACCTCAAAGTTATCCTTTCTAATCGATCTATTCAAGAGTCCGTAGTAAAATAACATGAAGCTATTCTTTCCGTTCAATCTATCCTAGAGTTTGTACTAGAATAACACCTTAAGACACAAATCAACCAAAACCCTAATGTCACCTAGATACTCCAATGTCACCTCAAGTATCTGTGGGTATGATTATACGATATGCATCACACAATCTCAGATTCATCTATTCAAACCAACACAAAGTACTTCAAAGAGTGCCCCAAAGATTCTACCGGAGAGTCAAGACGAAAACGTGTGCCAACCCCTATGCATAGGTTCATGGCCGGAACCCGCAAGTTGATCATCAAAACATACATCAAGTGGATCACGTGATATCCCATTGTCACCACAGATAAGCACATGCAAGACATACATCAAGTATTGTCAAATCCTTAAAGACTCAATCCGATAAGATAACTTCAAAGGGAAAACTCAATCCATTACAAGAGAGTAGAGGGGGAGAAACATCATAGGATCCAAATATAATAGCAAAGCTCGCGATACATCAAGATCGTATCACCTCAAGAACACGAGAGAGAGAGAGAGAGATCAAACACATAGCTACTGGTACATACCCTCAGCCCGAGGGAAAACTACTCCCTCCTCGTCATGGAGAGCACCGGGATGATGAAGATGCCCACCGGAGAGGGATGCCCCCTCCGGCAGGGTGCCGGAACGGGTCTAGATTGGTTTTCGGTGGTTACGGAGGCTTCTAGCGGCAGAACTCCCGATCTATTGTGCTCCTCGAAGGTTTTAGGGTATATGGATATATATATATAGGAGGAAGAAGTACGTCAGGGGAGCCATGAGGGGCCCACGAGGGTGGAGGGCGCGCCCAGGGGGGTGGGCGCGCCCCCCTGCCTCATGCCTTCCTCATTGCTTCCCTTACATACACCCCAAGTCTTCTGGATTGCTTCCGTTCCAAAAATAAGTTCCGTGAAGTTTCAGGTCAATTGGACTCCATTTGATTTTCCTTTTCTGCGATACTCTAAAACAAGGAAAAAAACAGAAACTGGCACTGGGCTCTAGGTTAATAGGTTAGTCCCAAAAGTAATATAAAAGTGCATAATAAATCCCATAAACATCAAAAACAGATAATATAATAGCATGGAACAATCAAAAATTATAGATACGTTGGAGACGTATCACTCCCTGATCTTGATCATACACGTTTGCGTGTATGATTGAATCGGGGGCATCACAGAATGTCTGGGTACTATAATCGCTTCAATCAAGTGGGAGTTAATCTTCCAATTAAGATAGTGATTGACAGAGTTCTCTAGTCAATATCACCAAGTTACTAGAACTTCGTGATGAACTATAATATGCCAGGGGTGACAAAAACGACTCCCAAGCTTTTCGCAATGCTAAAATCAGCGAAGGTAGAAATCAATAAAAAGCATCAAGTGTTGATGGTTAACAAGACCACTAGTTTCAAGAAAAGGGAAAGGGAAAGAAAGGGAAAAACTTCAAAAGAATGGCAAGAAAGTTGTCACTCCCATGAAGAAGCCCAAAGCGAGACCCAAGCCTGAAACTGGGTGCTTCTACTTCAAAAAGAAATAGTCACTGGAAGTGGAACTGCCCTAGATACTTGGCAGATAAGAAGGATGGCAAAGTGAACAAAGGTATATTTGATATGCATATTATTGATCTGTACTTTACTAGTGTTTATAGCAATCCCTCGGTATTTGATACTGGTTCAGTTGCTCAGAGTAGTAACTTGAAATAGGAGTTGCAAGATAAACATAGACTAGTTAAGGACAAGGTGACGATGTGTGTTGGAAGTAATTCCTAGGTTGATACAATCACCATCGCACACTCCCTCTACCTTCGAGATTAGAATTGAACCTAAATAAATGTTATTTGGTGTTTGCGTTGAGCATTGATATGATTAGATCATCTTTATTGCAATACGGTTATTCATTTAAGTCAGAGAATAATTGTTGTTCTGTTTATATGAATAAAACCTTCTATGGTCATACACCCAATGTGAATGGTTTATTGAATCTCGATTGTAGTGACACACATATTCATAATATTGATGCCAAAAGATGCAAAGTTGATAATGATAGTGCAACATATTTGTGGCACTGCCGTTTAGGTCATATTGGTGTAAAGTGCATGAAGAAACTCCATGCTGATGGGCTTTTGGAATCACTTGATTCTTGCGAACCATGCCTCATGGGAAAGATGACTAAGACTCCGTTCTCTGGAACAATGGAGCGAGCCACTGACTTATTGGAAATAATACATACCGATGTATGCGGTCCGATGAGTGTTGGGGCTCATGGCGGGTATCATTATTTTCTGACCTTCACAGATGATTTGAGCAGATATGGGTATATCTACTTAATGAAACATAAGTCCGAAACATTTGAAAAGTTCAAAGAAGTTCAGAGTGAAGTAGAAAATCATCGTAACAAGAAAATAAAGTTTCTACGATCTGATCGCAGATGTGAATATTTGAGTTATGAGCTTGGTCTTTATTTGAAACAATGTGGAATAGTTTTGCCGCTCATGCCACCTGGAACACCACAGTGTAATGGTGTGTCTGAATGTCGTAACCGTACTTTATTAGATATGGTGTGATCTATGATGTCTCTTACTGATCTACCACTATTGTTTTGGGGTTATGCATTAGAGACAGTTGCATTCACGTTTAATAGGGCACCGTCTAAATCCGTTGAGACGACACCGTATGAACCATGGTTTGGCAAGAAACCAAAGTTGCTGTTTCTTAAAGTTTGGGGTTGCGATGCTTATGTGAAAAAGCTTCAACCTGATAAGCTCGAACCCAAATCGGAGAAGTGTGTGATACCCAAAAGAAACTGTTGGGTACACCTTCTATCACAGATCCGAAGGCAAGATATTCATTGCTAAGAATGGATCCTTTCTAGAGAAGGAGTTTCTCTCGAAAGAAGTCAGTGGGAGGAAAGTATAACTTGATGAGGTAATTGTACCTTCTCCTGAATTGGAAAGTAGTTCATCACAGAAGTCAGTTCCAATGATTCCTACACCAATTAGTGAGGAAGCAAATGATGATGATCAAGAAACTTCTGATGAAGTTACTACCGAACCTCGTAGGTCAATGAGAGTACGATCCGCAACAAAGTGGTACGGTAATCCTGTTCTGGAGGTCATGTGACTTGACCATGACAAACCTACGAACTATGAGGAAGTGATGATGAGCCCAGGTTCCGCAAAATGGCTTGAGGCTATGAAATCTGAGATGGGATCCATGTATGAGAACAAAGTATGGACTTTGATTGACTTGCCCGATGATCGGTGAGCCATTGAGAATAAATGGATCTTCAAGAGGAAGATGGACGCTGATAGTAGTGTTACTATCTACAAATCTCGACTTGTCGAAAAGGGTTTTTGAAAAGTTCAAGGTGTTGACTACGATGAGATTTTCTCACTCATATCGATGCTTAAAGTTTGTCCGAATCATGTTAGCAATTGCCACATTTTATGAAATCTGACAAATGAATGTCAAAATTGCATTCCTTAATGGATTTGTTAAAGAAGAGTTGTATATGATGCAACCTGAAGGTTTTGTCAATCCTAAAGGTGCTAACAAAATGTGCAAGCTCCAGTGATCCATCTATGAACTGGTGCAAGCATCTCGGAGTTGGAATATATGCTTTGATGAGTTGATTAAAGCATATAGTTTTATACAGACTTGCGGTGAAGCCTGTATTTACAAGAAAGTGAGTGGGAGCACTCCAACCTTTCTGATAAGTATATGTGAATGACATATTGTTGATCGGAAATGATGTAGAATTTTCTGGAAAGCATAAAGGAGTGTTTGAAAGGAGTTTTTCAAAGAAAGACCTCGGTGAAGCTGCTTACCTATTGGGCATCAAGATCAATAGAGATAGATCAAGACGCTTGATAAGATTTTTCAATGAGTATATACCTTGACAAGATTTTGAAGTAGTTCAAAATGGAACAGTCAAAGAAGGAGTTCTTGCCTGTATTGCAAGGTGTAAAGTTGAGTAAGACTCAAAATACGACCACGTCAGAAAATAGAAAGAGAATGAAAGTCATTCCCTATGCCTCAGCCATAGGTTCTATAAAGTATGCTATGCTGTGTACCAAACCTATTGTGTACCTTGCCATGAGTTTGGCAAGGGGGTACGATATTGATCCAGGAGTGGATCACTGGACAGCGGTCAAAATTATCCTTAGAATACTAAGGATGTATTTCTCGGTTATGGAGGTGATAAAGAGTTCGTTGTAAAGAGTTACGTCGATGCAAGCTTTTACACCGATCCGGATGACTCTGAGTCTCAATCTAGATACATATTGAAAGTGGGACAAACTAGCTAGAGTAGCTCCATGTAGAGCATTGTAGACATAGAAAATTTTGCAAAATACATATGGCTCTGAATGTGATAGACCCGTTGACTAAGCTTCTCTCACAAGCAAAACATGATCACACCTTAGTACTCTTTGGGTGTTAATCACATAGTGATGTGAACTAGATTGTTGACTCTAGTAAAACCCTTTGGGTATTAGTCACATGGCGATGTGAACTATTAGTGTTAAATCACATGACGATGTGAACTAGATTATTGACTCTAGTGCAAGTGGGAGACTGAAGGAAATATGCCCTAGAGGCAATAATAAAGTTGTTTTTTATATTTCCTTATGTCATGATAAATGTTTATTATTCATGCTAGAATTGTATTAACCGGAAACTTGATACATGTGTGGATACATAGACAAAACAAAGTGTCCCTAGTATGCCTCTACTGGACTAGCTCGTTAATCAAAGATGGCTAAGTTTCCTGACCATAGACATGTGTTGTCATTTGATGAACAGGACCACATCATTAGGAGAATGATGTGATGGACAAGACCCATCCGTTAGCTTAGCATAATGATCATTTAGTTTTATTGCTATTGCTTTCTTCATGACTTATACATGTTCCTCTGACTATGAGATTATGCAACTCTCGAATACCGGAGGAACACCTTGTGTGCTATCAAACGTCACAACATAACTGGGTGATTATAAAGATGCTCTACAGGTGTATCCAATGGTGTTTGTTGAGTTGGCATAGATCGAGATTAGGATTTGTCACTCCGTGTATCGGAGAGGTATCTCTGGGCCCTCTCGGTAATGCACATCACTATAAGCCTTGCAAGCAGTGTGACTAATGAGTTAGTTGCGGGAAGATGCATTACAGAACGAGTAAAGAGATTTGATGGTAACAAGATTGAACTAGGTATGAAGATACTGACGATCGAATCTCGAGCAAGTACCATACCGATGACAAAGGGAACAACGTATGTTGTTATGCGGTTTGACCGATAAAGATCTTCGTAGAATATGTAGGAGCCAATATGAGCATCCAGGTTCCGCTATTGGTTATTTACCGGAGATGTGTCTCGGTCATGTCTACATAGTTCTCGAACCCGTAGGGTCCGCACGCTTAATGTTCGATGACGATTTGTATTATGAGTTATGTGATTTGATGACCGAAGATTGTTCGGAGTCCATGATGAGATCACAGACATGACGAGGAGTCTGTAAATAGTCGATATGTAAAGATTCATATATTGGAAGGTTGCATTCGGACATCGGAATGGTTCCGGGTGATTCGGGCATTTTTTCGAAGTACCGGGAGGTTACCGGAACCCCCCCGGGGGAAATCATGGGCCTTATGAGCCATGGGAGAGAAGAGGGGACAACCCACAAGGGGGAGGCATTGTCGTGGATCTAAGACTGACAGTAGAATGGGGGTAGGTATGAGGAGGCAAGATCTTAGCTATGGCGAAGTTGTACACACGAGTTTTACGAGTTCAGGCCCTTCGCGGAGGAAGTAACAGCCCTACGTCTCGGTGCCCGGAGGCGGTCGACTGGATTATGTATGTGTGTGTGTGTTTTACAGGGGGTGCGAACCCTTGTGCCAGTGGAGGGGGTGGCTTATATAGAGTGCGCCTAGACCCCAGCCAGCCCATGTTAAGGGTTTTAAGGTACATCAAGAGGGGGGCGTTACTGGTAACGCTAGTAATTAAGTGACATAAATGCCTATTAAGCCTATGAAGTAAACATCCGACCGTTGTCATGCAGAGTGTCTTTAGATCTTCTGTCCGTCATGTGGTCGAGTGACTTTGAGTCTTCTGAGTGGAATGCCTCGTAGTCGAGTGTATGATGCTATCCCTTGAATGCTTCTGGTTTTAGGACGGTGCCCTAGGGGAGGGTGTCTATGTCAGGCCTATGACCCTACCCTAGGTACATAGCTTCATCATTAGCCCCCGAATGGTTCAGGGTTTGAGTGGAGAAGGAGTTGAGAATGCCTCCGATTCAATTTCGCGCTTCGGAAGCGCCTGATTGGGATCAAGTGAGAAATCATGATGAATTCAACTTCTTTTTCAGTCACCTTGATCCATTCTTGGTTCTGCCGAGTGAAATTTTACTGCTACGCTTCAAGTGCTGATATGGGAAAAATCTTCCGTCTGACAGGTTGCTCTGCTGCTCGCGGATATTGTGGGATTCGAATTTCGGGAAGTGCGCAGGGCGGAGGAGGTCGCGGTAATCGGGTTGGATTAGGCAGGGCCGCCTCGATCGCTGCGCCACCTTTTTCGCCATGTATCGCGCGTGCGACTGTTGCGGGATTTGATAGGATCGCCCGAACCCACCGGTCAGCCACTCGGAAACGGCCTCATATAAGGTGCCGGATTGGGGTTTTTTGCACAGTGCGCTCCCATTCTTCTTCTTTCTCCCCCGCTTTCTCCGCCACATCCACCTCTGCTCCCGGCGCCGCTGTTCTGCTCGAGCTCTGCCCGCTGTAATGGGGAAGGATAAGATGGTGGCCTTGGAGCATGCGAAGAAGGCGACGGCGAAGGCGAAGGGGAAGAAGTCCAGCCGGGGCGGATCTTCGTCGAGGTCCGGCCTGCCGCGCGGCTGGATCCAGGGTGACTGGATTCGGTCGATGATTCGTCAGGACGACATCGACAATCTGGTTGAGGGAGGACTGATTCCCCACGAATCGGCGCGGCTCCTGGAGGGTGAGACCGGACCGCATCCGCAGGAGGGTGACTGCGTTCTCCTCGCCACCCATGTTGACCGCGGATTCTCTTTGCCTCCCAACCTTTTTTCCGAGGCTTCTTGAACTTCTTTGGAGCACAACTCCACCACTTTTCCCCCAACACCATCGTGTACCTCGCTGCCTTCGTGTCCATGTGCGAGAATTTCTTGGGTTGTCAGCCACACTGGGGCCTCTTCAAGCACATTTTCACGTGTCGCTCCCAGTCGGTAAAGAAGGCCAACCCGAGTGATGAGAGGACGCACGTGATCCAGATGTGTGGGGGTCTTGGGATTCAAATGAGAGGTAAAAACACTTTCCCAGCCATGATCCTTCCTGAGTCAGTTCGAGGGTGGCAGTTGACCTGGTTCTATTGCAAAGACCAGCCGACTCCAGGTCAGTCGACCGGACTTCCTCCCTTCTCCATGGCTCGGGTCGAGAAGCCCTCCACCTTGAAAGTGATCCCGGAGGAGAAAGCGCAGGTGAAGGTGTTGGTCGAGCGGGTGGTCCAACTCGTCCGTGATGGCGTGACTGGCATGGATCTGCTGGAGGTCTTCCTTAAACGACGTATTCAGCCGCTTCAAGCTCGTGACCATCCGATGTGGATGTATTTGGGCATTGATGATTCCACTCGGATCCACCCAGAAGAGGTCGACGAGGACACGGTGGAGAAGTGGCTGAGAGGTATCACTGGCAACAAGGATAACCCCAGGGGGTCTAGGAGAGTCCCTCCACTCGATAACTCGTGCCAACCAGACAAGGTCCAGCTCTAAACTGCCGAGTGTTCTCTTGATTTATCATGTAACTGCTTGTTGTCAACCGACTGATTTCTGCTTCTCTTGTCGTCTTTTAGGCCCTTACTGAGATGTAATCGATGCCCAATGGGGAGCAGGAGCGGGACCCGGAGGGGGAGGTGAGCGGAGGCGAGAGCGGCGAGTGGCACTCTGATGAAGAGGAGGACGAGGAGAGTGACGACCCGAGTGATGAAGAATAGGTCGACTCACCTCCCCGTAGGGAAAAGCAATCCAAGCACGCTCACGACCCGGCAAGCATCCATGACAAAGCGACTGCACCGACTGGGCAGTCATCGAAGCGCCCTCGAACGTCTTCTCCAGTGCCGACTGAGAGGGCACCGAAGCAACCGAAAGATGCACTGTCTCCAGCGCCGACTGATAAGGTGCCGTGTAATGCCCCGTACGTAATTTACCATATTTGTATTCCAACTCTTGCCATTTTCGGCTCTAAGTTATGATATTTCCCTCATGGTTGGGTTTTGTCTTCGTTTTGCATTTTGTCCATGTCATGCATCTCATATCATGTCATCTTGTGCATTGCATTTGCATACGTGTTCGTCTCATGCATCCGAGTATTTTCCCCGTTGTCCGTTTTGCGATCCGGCACTCCTATGTCCTCTGGCGCCTCCTTTTTGCCTCTTTTCGTGTGCGGGTGTTAAACGTTCTTGGATTGGACCGAGATTTTCCAAGCGGCCTTGGTACACCACCGGTAGACCGCATGTCAAGTTTCGTGCCATTTGGAGTCCGTTTGATACTCCAACGGTTAACCGGGGAACCGTAAAGGCCTCGTGTGTGTTGCAGCCCAACACCCCTCCAAAGTGGCCCAAAACCCATCCAAACCCCCTCCATCCTCTCGGTCGTTCGATCACGATCGCGTGGCCGAAAACCGCACCTCATTTGGACTCTCCTAGCTCCCTCTACCTATAAATTGGTACCTTCCCCGAAATCCCGCAGTCCAAGACCCTAGATCTTCCCCTCTCGCCCACCGGACATGTCCATCCAGGACCGGACGAAATAGCGCCGCTGCCCTCGCCCAGTCCGGAGCTGCCACGTGGCGTCACCGTGCCGTCCCCGCCGCCGGCCCGCCAGGCCGGTCGCGGGCCCGTGCGAGCCCGCGGGAGCCGTTGCCACTCGCCCGCGTCTTCCCCGCCGCTCGCCCGACTCCTCCTCGCCGCTCCGCCGCCTCAGCCCTCCGCCGCCGGCGCGCCACCGCGCCACCTTCGCCCGTCGCCTCGCCCGCCGCGGACCTCGCCGCCCCACCGTCCCGCGACCGGATCCGGCCTACCCGGCCCTAGATCCGGCGAGTCTCCCCATCTCCGGCGAGTTCTACCTCCATCTCCGGTGAGCTCACGCCCTCCTCGGTTCGCGTGCAAATCCGAAGAACCCTAGATCTGAGGTGGTTTTCACTAAGTCTTCGTCCCTACTCATATTTTCATGCATTATTCATCATGCCATAACTTCCTGTGTGATGCTCCATTTCGTGCGTGTGGCATATCAAAATGTTCGTTAGGATGTCCTCTTCATTTTGTTCCATTGCACCATGCTTGTTTGAGTCCATCTTAATGCCTAAAATGCTGTTGCAAGAGTGCTATAAAATGTTAGTTCCTGTTTCTTAACAGATCTTGAGCATTTGTCATTTTTGCCATGTTTTTTGTGTGTATATGAGCATGAGCCCTACATGTGTTTTGGGCTATGCCATGCCATCTTTACAGGGGTGTATGCCATGTATTTTTGTGATAGATGTGGTGACTAGCACATGCATGCAAAGTAGCTCTCGTGATGTTGCTGATTTCAGGGACTTAGAATTTCACTAAGTCATGTTCCTACTGTTATTTTTATGCCATGTATTCATGTTGCTAAAGAGTGATCCATGCCTCTTTTGAGTATGTTCAGTAAGGATGATTTGGGCATATGGTTGTGCTCTATCCATCCATGTCCCTGTTTGCATTTATGGAGTACCCTAGCATGACTCAATCTTGCTCTACATTTGCTATAAAATGTTCCTAGCAGATTGTTTACGTGTTAATCAATTTTGCCAAGGTTGTTGTAGTTGATCCTTGCATTCTATGATATGCTTCTTGCCATGGTTAGCTTCTTGAACATGTCTTCTTGCTGGGTGTATGCTTATCTTGTCATGCAATGCCTTGTGTTGAGTGCATCGAGCTCGCAAAGAGGCCTTCGTAACTCTGTTTTTTGCCATGTCTAGTTTTCTGCTAAGTCTGATTCTGTTAACGAAACTTGCTATGTTTACATGGGTGCCATCATATCTTGTGATCCTTTTTGGCTTATGGTCAGTAAGGGACTTTTGTTATATGCTTTGAGTAGATTCATTCCATGCCTTTGTTTGCTATGTCCTGATCATGTAGCATGTTGTTATCTTGCTCTAAGCATTGCTTCCTGGTGTTAATTCCTGGCATGTTGTTATTTTCACTAAGTCTATGAAGCTGATATCTTTTGCACTTTTGCCATGCTTGTTTGAACCTGCTCTTGTGTGATTTAGATGTAGCTCAGTGTTCATCTTTTGTCAAGCATCTTGAGTAGATCACTTCCATGTGCTTTGTTGCTATGTTAGAGTGCAGTAGCTTATTTTCTTGTTGCATTTTAGATGGCATCGTGCTGTTAATCGCAGAATCGTGCCATTATTGTTTTGCTTGCCATTTGCAAACCGTGCATCCGATTCCGGTGATCTTTATATTGATTTCAACCGAAATCAACTCGTTTTTCCAGCAGCGCACTTGGTTTGCCAAGTTGAGGCCTGGTTCAATGTTTTCCTTCCAGAGCACGCATATGCATTGCATATTACATCCCGCATATCATGCCATGTTTTGCATCATGTTGCTTGCGCATTGCACCATGGTTGATTGTGGTTTCTTTTGCTTGTGTTCTTGCCTTGGGTAGAGCCGGGAGACGAGTTCGTGATCGAGGAACCCGTTGAGTACGCTTACGAGGATCAAGCTTATTTCAACTCGGAGAACTTTGCAGGCAAGATGACCATACCCTCAAAATCGCTTCTATCTTTGCTTGCTAGTTGCTCGCTCTATTGCTATGCCAATGCCGCGATACCTACCACATGCTTTATCATGCCTCCCATATTGCCATACCAAGCCTCTAACCCACCTTGTCCTAGCAAACCATTGTTTGGCTATGTTACCGCTTTGCTCATCCCCTCTTATAGCGTTGCTAGTTGCAGGTGAAGATTGGAGTTTGTTCCTTGTTGGAACATGTTTATTGTTGGGATATCATTATTACATCTTGTTTACTTTAATGCACCTATATACTTGGTAAAGGGTGAAAGGCTCGGCCTTACGCATGGTTTTTTATTCCACTCTTGCCGCCCTAGTTTCCGTCATACCGGTGTTATGTTCCTTGATTTTGCGTTCCTTACGCAGTTGGGTTATAATGGGAACCCCTTGACAGTTCGCCTTGAATAAAACTCCTCCAGCAAGGCCCGGCCTTGGTTGTACCATTTGCCACCTAAGCCTTTTTCCCTTGGGTTCTGCAGACTCAAGGGTCGTCTTTATTTTAAACCCCCGGGCCAGTGCTCCTCTGAGTGTTGGTCCAAACTAGAGCACCGTGCAGGGCCGTCCCTTGGCAACTTGGGTTACGTTGGCTCCTGTACGCTTAGCTTATCCGGTGTGCCCTGAGAACGAGATATGTGCAGCTCCTATCGGGATTTGTCGGCACAGCGGGTGGTCTTGCTAGTCTTGTTTTACCATTGTCGAAATGTCTTGTAACCGGGATTCCGAGTCTGATCGGGCCATCCTGGGAGAAGGAATATCCTTCGTTGGCCGTGAGAGCTTGTGATGGGCTAACTTGGGACACCCTTGCAGGGATTTGAACTTTCGAAAGCCATGCCCGCGGTTATGGGCAGATGGGAATTTGTTAATATCCGGTTGTAGAAAACCTGACACTTAACTTAAATTAAAATGAATCAACAGCGTGTGTAGCCGTGATGGTCTCTTTTTGGCGGAGTCCGGGAAGAGAACACGGTCTCGTGTTATGCTTGAACGTAAGTAGTTCTAGGGTCACTTCTTGATCGTATAGCTTCTCGACCGTGCTTTGCTCCTCTTCTCGCTCTCATTTGCGTAAGATAGCCACCATATATGCTAGTGCTTGCTGTAGCTCCACCTCACTACCTTTTCCTACCCATAAGCTTAAATAGTCTTGATCGCGACGGTGTGAGATTGCTGAGTCCCCGTGACTCACAGATTACTTCCAAAACCAGATGCGGGTGCCGATGATGCCAGTCCAGGGGATGCGACCGAACTCAAGTGGGAGTTTGACGAGGATACAGTATGTTACTATGTTTCCTCTCCAGACGATCAGTAGTGGAGCCCAGTTGGGGCGATCGGGGATCTTATGCATTTGGGGTTGTCTTTATTTTGGTTCCGTAGTCAGACCTTGATTGTATTCTGGATAAAGTAATGCTATATTTATGTATTGTGTGAAGTGGCGATTGTAAGCCAACTCTTTATCTCTATCTTATTCAATACATGGGATGTGTAAAGTTTACCCCTTTTGCGACATGCCTACTATGCGGTTATGCCTCTAAGTCGTGCTCCGACACATGGGAGATATAGCCGCATCGTGGGTGTTACGCGCCGAAACAACTGAAAGTTGCGTCGTCAAAACCGCCGAAGGCCTTGCCCAAGATCAAAGTGGCCATTCCTACTGTTTCCGGGTAATATTCAGACCTGATTTCTTGGTTTAGTACGAGTCGAATTTTGGTTGACCCACCATGATAGGCGTGACCGACTGAATCTTGAAATTTGCACTGTTGCTACCTCCGGGACTTCCACCCACAAGTATGAAGATGAAGAAATGGAAGATGTAGTCACTTCCAACCCGGGTACAACTCTCGTAATCCTGTCTTCAGTTACTCGATCGATTAAATTCTGACGATTAATCTGGGGTCGACTGATTTTTTTGCAGCTCCTCCCAATGTCATTGAGCTTCCAGATGATGAAGAGGACGTGCCGCTGAGGCCCAGGAAGAACAAGAAGGCATCAACTGGCAAGACATCCCAATCTGAAGATGTGACTCGGGCTTCTGTTACTTTTGCTGATCCAGTATCGAGTGAACGCCCCACATCGTTGACTGTACCAGTGCTTGCTTCAACCGTCCAGCTTCACGCTCAGAACTTCAAGCTGCCGCATCTGGACCATCAGTCCCATTCTTCACCACTCATCATGTTCCAGAAAGCCAGGCGGACGCTGCTGCAGAAGCCATTCGCCAAGCTGGCATAATGATGGAGCGAGTGAAGGTGGTGCACAAAAATAGTCAGGTTGCTTACGACGCCAGCGCGGCCCTTCGAGCCAATGTCTAGGTAAGTTGGCTTCTGATTGAACTTGTTCTGTTAGGATATGCTACCTGAAAACCTTTCTCCATGCAATTTCTTGTTATCCTGCACTTCACATCTGTGCACCCACTGGGTGTTTGGCATCTTTGTTGTTTTCACTCATCCACTCGGTCTGGGCGGACCATGTCGAGCGAAATCTGAACCAGTGGGGGCACGCTAAGTGCACCCACTGGGTGTAGTCCCCGAGACCGCAGTCGACTGTTGGCAGTCGGTTGGGGTCTATGTATGTCTTTCTCTTTTCTTTTCTTTTATTTCTTCCACTCGGTCTGGGCAGACCATGTCAAGCGGAATTTGAATCAGTGGGGGCACCATAAGTGCACCCACTGGGTGTAGTCCCCGAGACTACTGTAGAATGTTTGATTCTGCGATGGTCTTAAAGTATTATTCACTTGAAAGTAAATGATCTTTGATCTTGTCCATTGACGTGTCTTTTGCTCATTGTAGAAATATTGTGTACTTATCTCCAAGTTCGCTGAATTCGAGGAAAAACAGAGACAACTCAACCTTGACTTGGAGCTGGCCCATCAGAACTTGAAAAAGGCTAAAGATGAAGTGGCTGGTACGGAAGTAACGACATGTCGACTGTTTATTTTGACTCAAGTTATCTCTTCGTTCTTCTGTCTGACCCGAGTGTATATCTTGTAGAGAAAATGAGGCTGGCTCTGGCGAAGAAGGACCTCGATCTTGCAGCTGCGCAAAAGGAGGCTCAAGAGAAGACTGCACTTGCTGACAAAAAGTTGGCTTCAGTCGGTGCGCTAGAGGAGGAAATCACCAAGCTGAAGACGTCTCTTACCGAGTCCAACCTAGAGGCGACTCATCTGAAGAAGGATAAGGTGACTCTAAACGAGCAACTGGAAAGCATGTATCGTAGGAGAAACGACTTGGAAGCTTATCTAAAAGCACTCGCCAAGAAGCTCTTCCTTATGCTCGAAGGTACTTTTCTTTATCCGACTGATTCACTGTTTGCAAGTCATCATGAACCGGTCGACTCATTAACTCCTTGAATCTGCAGAATTCTACCAAAACTTTGAAGAAGAAACCGGACGGATTGAGACAGGCTTGGACCCTATCCTTTCTCCAGTGGGCGATGAGGCTGCCATGAACGTGCTCCGACTGGAATCTCGTGTTGCCAGCGTTACAAGCTATCTTGCTCTCCTAAAGGTGGCGGTGTCGCGCATTGATACATCACTCTGGCCAAGGGCTACATTTCAAAATGACCTCGAGTCCCTGATGACTCGACTCAATGAGGTTCCTGGTCGAGTGCAGGAATGGAAGAAGTCTTCTGCCTGATGCGGTGCTGACGTGGCTCTGTCGCTGGTTAGGGTCCACTGCAAAGAAGCCCGAGAAGAGAAGCTGGTGATGATCAAGGTTGCCAACACCAAAAGGCATGACTTCCAATCCTTCATGGAAACCTTCATTGATGCTGCCACTCGGATCGCTGACGGAATTGATCTAGACGAGTTCGTCGAGCCTGCAAGCCCTCCTCCTGCGGAGTGAACAAACTTTATACCTCACCTTAAATTTGCCTCGGAATGCCGAGTGATTTTGTAACCGTTAAACTCCTTCAGGCCTGATGCCTGAGTACTTTTATCTTCGTTCTGGAACTTTAGGATTTATCTTAACTTGTTTTATCTTCTGAATGTGCTTGCGTTTGCCTTCGAGTGGAACTTGTTCTTCACTCAGAATATTCTTTGTACTTGAGATGCAGTTCTGAGGAGGATGTCCCAGTCGACCTGCACTTCGTCGTCCTTGCAGATGAGGATGGAGCGCACGTTGTATTTGTGGCGTAGCTCCGAAGAGAAGGTTGTAGCCGACCCGCACCTCATCGTCCTTGCGGATGAGGATGGAGCGCACCTTGTATTTGTGGCGCAGCTCCAAAGAGAAGGTTGTAGTCGACCTGCACCTCATCGTCCTTGCGGAAGGGGGTGTGTTTCAAACTTAGGCAAGTACTGGACTGCAGCTAAGTCCCCGAGTGTGAGGGTTTCTCATCACTCGGTAGGATTTTCTAAACTTAGGCGAGTACTGGACTGCAGCTAAGCCTCCGAGTGAGAGGGTAGCTCACCACTCGGTAGGATTTTCCAAACTTAGGCGAGCACTGGACTGCAGCTAAGCCCCCTAGTGTGAGGGTTGCTCATCACTCAGTAGGATTTTCTAAACTTAGGCGAGTACTGGACTGCAGCTAAGCCTCCGAGTGAGAGGGTTGCTCACCACTCGGTAGGATTTTCCAAACTTAGGCGAGCACTGGACTGCAGCTAAGCCCCCTAGTGTGAGGGTTGCTCATCACTCAGTAGGATTTTCTAAACTTAGGCGAGTACTGGACTGCAGCTAAGCCTCCGAATAAGAGGCTTGCTCACCACTCGGTAGGATTTTTTAAACTTAGGCGAGTACTGGACTGCAGCTAAGCCCCCGAGTGAGAGGCTTGCTCACCACTCGGTAGGATTTTTTAAACTTATGCGAGTACTGGACTACAGCTAAGCCCCCGAGTGAGAGGCTTGCTCACCACTCGGTAGTATTTTTTAAACTTAGGCGAGTACTGGACTGCAGCTAAGCCCCCGAGTGAGAGGCTTGCTCACCACTCGGTAGGATTTTTTAAACTTAGGCGAGTACTGGACTGCAGCTAAGCCCCCGAGTGAGAGGCTTGCTCACCACTCGGTAGGATTTTTTAAACTTAGGCGAGTACTGGACTGCAGCTAAGCCCCCGAGTGAGAGGCTTGCTCACCACTCGGTAGGATTTTTTAAACTTAGGCGAGTACTGGACTGCAGCTAAGCCCCCGAGTGAGAGGCTTTCTCACCACTCGGTAGGATTTTTTAAACTTAGGCGAGTACTGGACTGCAGCTAAGCCTCCGAGTGAGAGGGTTGGTCACCACTCGATAGGATTTTTTAAACTTAGGCGAGTACTGGACTGCAGCTAAGCCTCCGAGTGAGAGGGTTGCTCACCACTCGGTAGTATTTTTCAAACTTAGGCGAGTACTAGACTGCAGCTAAGTCCCCGAGTGAGAGGCTTGCTCACCACTCGGTAGGATTTTTTAAACTTAGGCGAGTACTGGACTGCAGCTAAGCCCCCGAGTGAGAGGCTTGCTCACAAACTCGGTAGGATTTTTTAGACTTAGGCAAGTACTGGACTGCAGCTAAGCCTCCGAGTGAGAGGCTTGCTCACCACTCAGTAGGATTTTTCAAACTTAGGCGAAACGGATTCGCAGCTAAGCCTCCGAGTGAGAGGCTTGCTCATCACTTGGTTGGATTTTTCAAACTTAGGTGAAACGGATTCGCATCTAAGGCACCCACTGGGGGATTTAGAACATATAAAAAAGGAACAACAATCATTTAAGAGACTGTAAAACTGTGTCTTTGATAATCGAACTAAAGGGTATTTCTTAGTACATCTCAACAGTCTGAATGCTTAAGTGTAAAAGGGGCAGAGCAGCTCCGCATTCCAAGTGCGTGGCTCGTCTTTCTTGTGCTCGACATTGTATAAGTGGTATGCTCCATTGTGGAGCACTCTGGTGATAATGAAGGGGCCTTCCCAAGTAGGGGCAAGCTTGTGTGGTTTCTACTGATCCACTCAAAGAACCAAGTCTCCTTCTTGAAATGCTCGACCTCTCACGTTTCTGGCGTGGAATCGACGCAGGTCTTGTTGATAAATGGTCGACCGGATCAGGGCCATCTCTTGTTCCTCTTCTAGGAGATCAACTGCGTCTTGCCGGGCTTGTTCTGGTTCATCTTCTGAGAAAAGCTCCACTCTGGGTGCATTATGAAGCAAGTCACTGGGAAGAACAGCTTCAGCTCCATAGACTAGGAAGAATGGAGTTCGACCAGCTGACCGATTAGGAGTTGTCCTCAAGCCCCAAAGCACTGATGGAAGTCCATCGACCCAGGCGCATGCCGCGTGCTTGAGATCATGCATGAGTCGGGGTTTCAGTCCTTTGAGAATCAATCTGTTTGCTCTTTCAGCTTGTCCGTTCGACTGGGGATGTGCGACTGAAGCGTAGACGGCCCGAGTACCTTGGGAAGCGCAAAAGGCTCTGAACTCATCAGAATCGAAGTTCGACCCATTGTCAGTGATGATGCTATGCGGAAAACCATATCTGAATGTTAACTCTCTGATGAAACTGACCGCAGTACTAGCTTCAAGACTTTTGATAGGTTTGGCTTCAGTCCATTTGGTGAACTTGTCGACTACGACGAGTACATGAGTGAAGCCGCTCCTACCCGTTCTCAGAGGTCCCACCATGTCCAAACCCCAAACAGCGAAGAGCCAAACGAGTGGAATGGTTTTCAGGGCTGACACAGGCTTGTGAGACATGTTGGAGTAAAACTGGCAACCTTCACATCTGTCGACTATTTCTTGTGCCATCTCATTTGCCTGTGGCCAATAAAATCCCGCTCGGTATGCTTTGGCCACGATGGTCCGAGAGGACGCATGGTGACCACAGGTCCCCGAGTGGATGTCGTTGAGGATCACCCGACCTTCTTCTGGTGTTATGCATTTCTGGCGGACTCCAGTTACACTTTCTCTGAACAGCTGCCCTCTTATCACAGTAAAGGCTTTAGATTGGCGGACAATCTGTCGGGCCTCTTCTTTGTCCTCTGGGAGTTCTTTCCTAAGAATGTATGCGATGTAAGGCACTGTCCAGTCGGGAGTGATGGCCAACACCTCCATGATCAAGTCGACTATGGTCGGGACTCTGACTTCAGTTGGATCAGCGGCGCTTTTTGGTTGCGGGGGCTCTTCAGTGAAAGGATCTTCCTGGACTGAAGGTGTATGAATATGTTCCAAAAACAAATTACTGGGAATGGCTTCCTTCTTGGAACATATCTTCGCCAAATCATCCGTTGCTTGATTTTTCAGTCGGGGTATGTGATGGAGCTTGATAACCCACAAGTATAGGGGATCTCAACAGTTTTCGATAAGTAAGAGTGTCGAACCCAACGAGGAACTAAAGGTAGAACAAATATTCCCTCAAGTTCTATCGACCACCGATACAACTCTACGCACGCTTGACGTTCGCTTTGTTGGGGATCGTAGCAGAAATTTAAAATTTTCTACGCATCACCAAGATCAATCTATGGAGTCATCTAGCAACGAGAGGGAGAGGAGTGCATCTACATACCCTTGTAGATCGCAAGCGGAAGCGTTCAAGAGAATGGGGTTGATGGAGTCGTACTCACCGTGATCCAAATCACCGATGATCCTAGCGCCGAACGGACGGCACCTCCGCGTTCAACACACGTACGGAGCGGAGACGTCTCCCGCGCCTTGATCCAGCAAGGAGGAGGGATAGGTTGAGGAAGAGCTCCAACAGCAGCACGACGGCATGGTGGTGGAGGAGCGGCAGTACTCCGGCAAGGCTTCGCCAAGCACTTAACGGAGGAGGAGAGGTGTTGGGGAGGGGCTGCGCCTTTGATGAGGTGTGCAGCCCTCCCCTTGCCCCCTCTATTTATAGGGGAAGGAGGAAGGGGGCCGGCCCCCTCTAGATGAGATCTAGAGGGGGCGGCGGCCAAGGGGAGGGACTTGCCCCCCAAGCAAGGGGGGCGCCCCCTCTAGGGTTCCCCCCCCCAACCCTAGGCGCATGGGCCCAAGAGGGGATGCGCCCAGCCCACTTGGGGCTTGTTCCCTTTCCTCTACGGGCCATGAGGCCCTCCGAGAGAGGTGGCCCCTCCCGGTGGACCCCCGGAACCCCTCCGGTGGCCCCGGTACAATACCGATATGCCCCCGAACCTTTCCGGTGACCGTATGACAACTTCCCGTATATAAATCTTCACCTCTGGACCATTCCAGAACTCCTCGTGACGTCCGGGATCTCATCCGGGACTCCGAACAACATTCGGTAATCACATACAAGTCTTCCTAATAACCCTAGTATCATCGAACCTTAAGTGTGTAGACCCTACGGGTTCGGGAACCATGTAGACATGACCGAGACAACTCTCTGGACAATAACCAACAGCGGGATCTGGATACCCATGTTGGTTCCCACATGTTCCACGATGATCTCATCGGATGAACCACGATGTCGAGGATTCAAGCAATCTCGTGTGCAATTCCCTTTGTCAATTGGTACGTTACTTGCCCGAGATTCGATTGTCGGTATCCCAATACCTCGTTCAATCTCGTTACCGGCAAGTCACTTTACTCGTTCCGTAACACATCATCCCGTGACCAACCCTTAGTCACATTGAGCTCATTACGATGATGTCTTACCGAGTGGGCCCAGAGATACCTCTTCATTCATACGGAGTGACAAATTCCATTCTTGATTCGTGCCAAACCAACAGACACTTTCGGAGATACCCGTAGTGCACCTTTATAGTCACCCAGTTACGTTGTGACGTTTGGCACACCCAAAGTATTCCTACAGTATCCGGGATTTGCACAATCTCATGGTCTGAGGAAAAGATACTTGACATTAGAAAAGCTTTAGCAGACGAACTACACGATCTTGCGCTATGCTTAGGATTGGGTCTTGTCCATCACATCATTCTCCTAATGATGTGATCCCGTTATCAATGACATCCAATGTCCATGGTCAGGAAACCGTAACCATCTATTGATCAACGAGCTAGTTAACTAGAGGCTCACTAGGGACATGTTGTGGTCTATGTATTCACACATGTATTACGATTTCCGGATAACACAATTATAGCATGAACAATAGACAATTATCATGAACAAGGAAATATAATAATAACCATTTTATTATTGCCTCTAGGGCATATTTCCAACATGCTTTACCTAGAACAAGTATGAAACTAGAAGTACTTTGTAGGTGTTGTTGGATAGGTTTGCAAGATAATAAAGAGTACGTAAATAAAAAGTAGGGGTTGTTTAGATAAAGAAACAATAAAGTAAATATAGCGAGTGTGGAAAAGTGTTGGTAGGAGTTGCGAAATTGCCCCTAGGCAATTGACTACTTTACTAGACCGATAGCAAGTATTATGTGGGAGAGGCCACTGCTAGCATGTCATCCCTGACTTGGAATTCTATGCACTTATGATTGGAACTATTAGCAAGCATCCGCAACTACTAACATTCATTAAGGTAAAACCCAACCATAGCATTAAGATATATTGGTCCCCCTTCAATCCCGTATGCATCAATTTCTATGGTAGGTTGAAGCTTTTGTCACTCTTGCCCTCCAATACATAGTCCTATCAACATACAACTAACCCTAGGGTGTGATCCACGCGCGCAATCATATGATGGGCACCCAAGGACAACAACATAACCACAAGCAAATTAAATCAATCATAGCAATTCATCAACCACCGATAGGACAATGAAAATCTACTGAGACATCATAGGATGGCAACACATCATTGGATAATAATATGAAGCATAAAGCATCATGTTCAAGTAGAGGGTACAGCGGGTCGCGGGAGAGTGGACCGCTGTAGATAGAGGGGGGAAGGTGATGGAGATGTTGGTGAAGATGGCGGAGGTGTTGGTGTAGATCGCGGTGATGATGATGGCCCCCGGTGGCACTCCGGTGCCACCGGAAGCAAGGGGGAGAGAGCCCCCCTCCTTCTTCTTCTTCCTTGACCTCCTCCCTAGATGGGAGAAGGGTTTCCCCTCTGGTCCATGGCCTCCATGGCACGGGTGGGGCGAGAGCCCCTCCGAGATTGGATATGCCTCTCTGTCTCTCTCTGTTTCTGCGTTCTCCTCTGGCTCTGTTTCACCGTTTCGTGTATATATGGAGATCCGTAACTCCGATTGGCCTGAAACCTTCGTCGTGATTTTTTTCCGAAAATTAGCTTTCTTGCGGCAAAAGAAGAGCGTCAACCGCCTTACGGGTGGCTCACGAGGGTAGGGGGCGCGCCCCCCTGCCTCGTGGCCACCTCGGGCACCATCTCGCGTTGATTTTTCTTCTGGAATTTTCTAAATATTCCAAAAAGTATCTCCGTCCGTTTTTATCCCGTTTGTACTCCGTTTGATATGGATATTCTTCGAAACCAAAAACATGCAACAGACAGGAACTGGCACTGGGCACTGGATCAATATGTTAGTCCCAAAAATAGTATAAAAAGTTGCCAAAAAGTATATGGAAGTTGTAGAATATTGGCATGGAACAATCAAAAATTATAGATACGACGGAGACGTATCAGCATCCCCAAGCTTAATTCCTGCTCGTCCTCGAGTAGGTAAATGATAAAAAAGATAATTTTTGATGTGGAATGCTACCTAGCATAATCTTGATCATATATCTAATCATGGCATGAATATTAAGATACGAGTGATTCAAAGCAATAGTCTATCATTTGACATAAAAACAATAATACTTCAAGCCTACTAATAAAGCAATCATGTCTTTTCAAAATAACATGGCCAAAGAAAGTTATCCCTACAAAATCATATAGTATGGCTATGCTCCATCTTCACCACACAAAATATTCACATCATGCACAACCCCGATGACAAGCCAAGCAATTGTTTCATACTTTTGACGTTCTCAAACCTTTTTCAAATTTCACGCAATACGTGAGCGTGAGCCATGGACATAGCACTATAGGTGGAATAGAATATGATGGTGGAGAAGACAAAAAGGAGAAGATAGTCTCACATCATCTAGGCGTATCAATGGGCTATGGAGATGCCCATCAATAGATATCAATGTGAGTGATTAGGGATTGCCATGCAACGGATGCACTAGAGCTATAAGTGTATGAAAGCTCTAACTGAAACTAAGTGGGTGTGCATCCAACTTGCTTGCTCATGAAGATCTCGGGCATTTGAGGAAGCCCATCATCGGAATATACAAGCCAAGTTCTATAATGAAAATTCCCACTAGTATATGAAAGTGATAACTCAAGAGACTCTCTATATGAAGAACATGGTGCTACTTTGAAGCACAAGTGTGGAAAAAGAATAGTAGCACTGCCCCTTCTCTCTTTTTCTCTCTTTTTTATTTTTTTATTTTTTTTTGGTGGGCTTCTTTGGCCTCTTTTTTTATTTGGGCTTATTTGGCCTCTTTTATTTTTTTGTAAAGTCCGGAGTCTCATCCCGACTTATGGGGGAATCATAGTCTCCATCATCCTTTCCTCACTGGGGCAATGCTCTAATAATGATGACCATCACACTTCTATTTACTTACAACTCAATATTACAACTCAATGTCTAGAACAAAGTATGACTCTATATGGATGCCTCCGGCGGTGTACCGGGATGTGCAATGATCTAGCGTAGCAATGACATCAAAAAACGGACAAGCCATGAAAACATCATGCTAGCTATCTTACGATCATGCAAAGCAATATGACAATGAATGCTCAAGTCATGTATATGATGATGATGAAAGTTGCATGGCAATATATCTCGGAATGGCTATGGAAATGCCATGATAGGTAGGTATGGTGGCTGTTTTGAGGAAGGTATATGGTGGGTTTATGGTACCGGCGAAAGTTGCGCGATACTAGAGAGGCTAGCAATGATGGAAGGGTGAGAGTGCGTATAATCCATGGACTCAACATTAGTCATAAAGAACTCACATACTTATTGCAAAAATCTATTAGTCATAGAAACAAAGTACTGCGCGCATGCTCCTAGGGGGATAGATTGGTAGGAAAAGACCATCGCTCGTCCCCGACCGCCACTCATAAGGAAGACAATCAATAAATAAATCATGCTCCGACTTCGTTACATAACGGTTCACCATACGTGCATGCTACGGGAATCACAAACCTCAACACAAGTATTTCTACAATCCACAACTACCCACTAGCATGACTCTAATATCACCATCTCTATATCGCAAAACTATTGCAAGGAATCAAACATATCATATTCAATGATCTACAAGTTTTATGTAGGATTTTATGACTAACCATGTGAATGACCAATTCCTGTCATCTCCCTAAATAGATATAAGTGAAGCAAGAGAGTTTAATTCTTTCTACAAAAGATATGCCCATGCTCTAACAAATCTAAGTGAAGCAAAAGAGCATTCTACAAATGGCGGTTTTCTATGTAAAGAGAAACAGGCAATCCAAACTTCGAATGATATAAGTGAAGCACATGAAGCATTCTATAAAGCCATACCCAAAAGATATAAGTGAAGTGCATAGAGCATTCTATAAATCAACCGGACTATCTCATACCAGCATGGTGCATAAAATAAAAATGAAAACTAAATGCAAAAGATGCTCCAAGATTGGACATATCGCATGAACGAAACGAATCCGAAAACATACCGATACGTGTTGAAGAAAGAGGGGATGCCTTCTGGGGCATCC